>NW_027185420.1:692500-770000 GCF_022577435.1 Embiotoca jacksoni | reverse complement strand
AGAAACTGAAGCCCGAACATGAATAACGCCTCAAAGTCTGCAGCGGTCAGATACCAACATTTCGCTGCACTGTGTTCACTTTGGAGAAAATCTCTGTTGATCCCAACTTGCTGAGTTTCACCACATCATGTGGTGCCCAAGGCTGGTTGGTCAGAGCCCATTAGGATGCAACGACTGGAAACAATCCCTCTTTGGAAAGTGGCCAGACTCTCTTCACAGCGACTTTGGGTCCGGTAACACACGGCTGAATGTACCAGTCCAACATTTCTGAAACACAAAGTCTGATTCTCTAACACACAGTAACCTTTGAAAAACTCGTTCACATTTTCCCTCCCAACTCATCAACACTAAATTAGAGAGGAAACAGCTTTATGCCAATGAATCCGTTAAATTAATGGGATTGAACTGGTTCTAAAAATTCTCAACTGTCATGCTGATAAATCTGATGCAACAGAAACAAAGTCCAATGACGCTTCATCCCTTTGGCTCGTAGTAGAAGCAGACATCCATCTCCCTACGGGGACCTCCGGGGTAAAAGGTTCATTTACAACATTTTCTAATTACGTTAATAGAAACATCAAATGCATTCAATCATTACAATCATCAATATGTTTCCATCAAAACCTTTTCAAATTAATTGGATGTAAATCTAATTTGTAGTAGACGAGGTTGAGGGAATCAAACCTTTCTCCCTCCAACCACGTACGGAAACAAAGGGAGGTCATAGCCAATCAGCGATCTCACAGGATTGTGTTCCTGCCAAACAAATAATCCATCTTAATCCGGCGTGGCAGCTGTGCGACTGTGACCTCCCACCCTGCCACTTACTGTCCAACAGATAGAGCTCTAATGCAGCTATAATGAACATTTGACATAGTTTGTTTCCCCACTCTGCTGACTCACAGCTGGGGAGACATGCGTGATTACACAAACTAATGCACACAGTTTGTGATTTTAGGTGATTAAACCAAATTCCTAAAACCAGGCGCTGAGCGCTGAGAGCTGAGCGCTGAGCGCTGCAGTAGTGACTAATGGCTTCGTAACTGCAGCCAGTGAAAAGAGCGCTGCGAGTGAGCGGCTGCTTTTTACAGGTCAGGGTTACGTATTCGTTTTGATTCCTCACAGACCAGCTTTGGATTCACGCTTTTATTTCTTTATTTCCAGCAGCTACTCCCTCAGTCCGGTCCATGTGTTCTTTTCAAATGGATTGTTATCCATAAAGGAATAAAAGGAAAACCTGTGATTGTTTTTTACAGTTTGAATTTAAATGAATGTCCAACTTTCTCAAATATGCAGATAGCTTTCATTTATCTCGTAGTTATCACTCTCATTCTAGTTTAAATGCTTACAAAACCTTACAAAATAAAAGACCACCAAACAAACGTTGTGAACCTGGTTTCTACTCCTTCCTGTTCATGACTCACAAACAGAAACAGGAAACACCAGAGAATAACCATCAAACCTCCTCAGATTCTGGTCCCTCTGAACCTTTTCATGAACAACTAAGCACTGAAACACTCGACCTGATCTTCCCGCTGTAGCTTCCATCCCGGGCTTTTCTAAGAAGACTTATGATTATTCTGCACATCAAATATTGATCTGATTTATGTTTTTTTTTTCTCTTGAATGCAAAGGTCTATATTTATGTCTAATAATATGTTACGGCCGGTAGTCTGCCTCTGTGCTCTTCATCTCCAGGTAGCTCCTCCTCCTCTCAGCTGGCTGATTGGCAGCACCTGAATGTGATAGCTGGTCAGGAGCAGAGTATAAAAGCCTGAAGGAGCCCATCGACCACCAGACACCAGACGTGTGTTGTGGCCTGTTTTCATCACTTCTACTGAGTTTTACTGATACAGTTGGTTTCTGTTTATTTCCCGGAGTTTTCTTTTTGCTGTGTTGCTGCCTGAAACTCCTGAAGACATAACAATATAATGATGGTGGATCAATGAGGTCTGAGACTGCTTCAGGTGCACGTTGCGAGAAACTTGTGCGTTCTCCAGACCCTGTAAGTGGGCACCAAGTGGACCTGTCAATCAAACAGCCACGCCCCCAAAACAGGACTGTATGAAACTTATTTTCTAATGATTGAGGGATTGTTTTCGGTTTTGGACATTGACGGTCCGCCCCTCGGACACACGGATCCCTCATCGCTTCTGAAGCGTTTAGTGGTCAGTGAACGCTCCGCTCATGTCCGAAACACACGTAACTCGGGCGGTGATTTGAATCAAGTCATGGAATTTGTAAGACTTGTTCACGACAGTTGTACCTTCCTCCTGCTGCCTGCAGGTCACGCTGCTGCACATCCTCCACCTGCAACAGGAGCCGTCTCTGGGCTTATTGATCCACCCTCCTACACTCAATGATATTCATATTTAGTCGTGAAATTTATATAAATTAATAAGTACTTATTTTTTAAATCATTTTCAAGTCAACACATTTATAATTGGACAAATAAATTTGAACCTTTAAAATGCTTTTTATGTTTTCCACCATCAAACCATATTCGCTGAGATTCCCACAGATGAGGCAACAACATACTCTTCTTACTCACTGAGCTCAGTCAGCAAAAGCTTCATGTAGCAACTGGTTCCCTTTCCAATTAGCTCTCAGATCAAACCTCCTGTGTTCGTCTCTCTGCAGACGAACTGGCAGGAAAAACAACAAAAGAGTCCCGACCAACCCTGCCAGTCACAGACGCACCGCCTCGTTCACATCTCTATCATCGGCCGCCGAGACGACTGACAGGCTTCACGGCTTTGAAGCTCACGACGTGCTCAGCAGCACTCTGTACATCTCACTCACTACAGCAACTACCTGAACTGGGACATTCAGAACTTCCACCTCATCCAGTCTGTTGCATCATAAAGCCAGATTATGTTCAATCATAGCATTTCTTAAATTATGCTTTACATGACACCTGCATCCTTATCAAGGTTAGGAAAAAGTCATTGTTGAAGTCAGACTGCACCATCCTGACTTCCACTAAAGAAAAACGTGAAACTGTCACGCCAAGAGTGGGCAAAGTGTGGCTATTTCACATTTTGCCGTTGCAACACAGGTTACAATACATCTGCTGCTTGGATTATTAGCTTTACTAAAGTAGGTTTAATTTAGAAGTACAGACCTCTGTACGGACAGACGATGTGTCATCCTGTCAACATATTTCTACCAGGAACACTGTTTGATTTTGAAAGTTCAGCCAGACATAAACTGGTCGGAAGATTTCTGGCAGAAAAGAAAAGAATTGTTTTTTCTTGGCAGCAGCCTCACCGGACCATGATGCAACGCAGCCAAAGTCGGGTTACATTTGGAGTTATGGACTCGCTCTTTGTCAAACACATGTACGCCTCACAACACATAACACACGACTTCAAACGCTTTACATGCCGACGTGTCTTTGATACCAACAGATTCAGGCCTGCTCAGCCGGCACTGTCCAAAGGCATTGTGGGAAACACAGGAAGTGCGGCAGCTTGAGGCAACCCGTTACACACTGATTTGTACTTTAAGGCTGAATGTATTTCTAGCGCATTGGATGATTTATTACATTGGTCATCATGATAACATCTTTTTTCCCATTCAATACACATGTTCATCTGTCCATCAGATGCTCAGATTAAAGACCGTTGAGTGTGTTATGAACACACTGAGAGGTAGTTAAACAAAATCTGATGCAAGAGCACAAAATAGAAAGCAGAAGTGAGAATGATTGACAGCAAGGCTCACACGGTCGGACAGAGAAGAAAGAGTTCCTCCTGCACAGCTCTGACAGACAAGACTGTTGAGTTAAACACATTTATTTGGTTTTTACTCACATTCATTAATGACACTCAAACAGATGACATGCTTCAACTGAAATGCTCAACACCTGCTGCAGCGCCGAACCTCCGACTCCACGGCATCCCGTCCACATTGTGATCCGTGACACCCCATCTGCCTGCCTGCTCTCTATGGCAGCTGCCGTTTACCATTTGGATCAAAAAAAGACCAGTTGGTCAGCGAGGCGCCCGGAAATCTCAGCGGCCTGAGGTCGGGGACGAACATCAATCCAGATTCACGAGACTGAAGGGTGTCTTCTCTGTCTGAGAGGGAAAGGCAGGTCAAGGTGGCGGAGACAACGGACGAGAAAGGACGTCAACATTATGTCTCAGAGCTCTATTTTTGTGAATCTAGGCGCAACACAAACGCAGGTTTAAGTTCTTCACATGATGTGTGGCCAACTGTTTTGGTAATTTGGTGAACAGAAATGCAAGTGTGACTGTTTATATACTAATAATATAATAAAAGTAATAAACTTTATTTGTAGAGCATCAAAGTGCTTCACAGCAAGAGAATTACATCTAGTGTGTCACGTAAAGATAGACACAAAGAAACACCCAAAAATACAGAAAGAATAAAATGCTTGAGAACATATAGAAAGCATAAATTAAATGCACGTAGACTTTATTTGGGTCGTGAAATAATGGAAACAGCAGTTGTACGTCTTGTGCACTTTTGGGCTTTCTTTTGAAAGTATTCACTGAGCAGCTTCCTGATATCTAACAAGTCGTTTGTTCCATAGCTTTGGAGCGTAGCTGAAAAAAGATATATATATATATATCTGCACAAGACGTACAACTGCTGTTATATATATATTTCCTGCTGAATGCTACTTTTCTTCCTGGATTGAAAACTGCTGTTGTGAAACTTTCCCTAAAGAAAGGTAATCTGGAATAATTAGTAATTATGAAGTTCAGGCCAATTTCAAACTCTTCCTTTATACATGGAGTTGTTGAGAAATCAGTATTTGAACTGCAAACTGATTGCATAGATCTCAGCTGTTGTTCATGAAGCTGTAATGGAGCTTTCATCTTCAGATGCTCTGAGACGTGTTCCTGTTTCAGAGTAAATGACCTGAGACGAACATTAAAAACAATCAACTCTCTGTACTTTAACTGAAGCGCTGTGTTTGATCCTGCTGATCACGACAGCGTTATTAGCAGGTTACAGATTGTTGTCGGCCTCTCTGACCCCGACTTAAATTGGTTTGGACTCCGGCTGGGATTTCTTTGTCTCCTTGGTAACCACTCCTCGACTAACATGAGCATCACATGTGGGGTTAACCAAAGCTCCAGAATGGAGTCTCCATATGTCGTATTTAGATGAGATTTCTTTATGGTGTCAGCCCTGCTGATGAACTGGATCAGTCCATTGATCATATCAGCTTGCGGATGCCATCATTTCTTGCATCTAAATAAAGATACAACCGAGGTTTTATTCATCGGATCAAAGGTTCAAAGAAAGATACTGAGCATGAACCTAAAATCTCAGGTTCAAGAAGCTCCAAGTAAAATATCTTGCTATTCTTCTTGACCCCAGTTTGAACTTTGAATCTCACATTGGTAATGTGACTAAAAAAGCCTTTTACCACCTTTAGAAATATCGCTAAAGTGCAAGCGTTTCCCTCCCGGGCACACACTGAGAGACTGCAGGCTTCTATTACCAGCAGGCCTGATTACTGTAAGTGTTCTTCTCTGGTCCATCGAGAGAACGCTGTAAATAATCTGCAGATCATTCAGGATGACAAAGAGCAGAAGGACAGCACACATCTTGATGTGAATCTGATGCAGCAGCACGTCTCTATAAAGTTGTTCCAGGATCATGTTCACCACTGAGCTGCATCAACTCTTCTTTTAACAACACTCTGGAAATGTTGGGGAACTGAGGAGACCAGTTTCTGGAGTTTTGAAAGTGAAATGTGGTCCCATTGTTGCCTGATAGAGGGTTTCAGCTGCTCAACAGTTCAGGGTCTCCTTTGTTGTATTGTTCATGTCCTGATGCTCCAGATGTTTTCAATGATTGACAGGTCTGGACTGCAGGAGGCCAATTTATCAGCAGACTCTTCTACTAGAGAACCATGCTGTTGGAATACGTGCAGAATGTGGTTGGACGTTGTTCTGCTGAAATAAACAAGACCTTCCCTGAAAGAGACGTTGTCTGGATGGCAGCATATGTTGCTCCAAAACCTGAATATATCATTCAGCATTAATGCTTCCTTCCAGATGTTCAAGCTACCCATGCCATGTGCACTAATGCATCCCTGTACCATCACAGATGCTGGCTTTAGAACTGAGCTGATAACAAGCTGGATGGTCCCTCTCCTCTTTAACCTGGAGGATGCAGCGTCCATGATTTCCAAACAGAATCTCAGATTGTGATCCATCAGACCTCAGGACAGTTTTCCACTTCACCTCAGTCCATCTTCAATGATCTCGGTCCAGAGAAGGCGGCGGTGTTTCTGGATCATGTTTCTATCTGGTTTCTTCTTTGGAGAGTTTTAACCTGCATTTGTGGACGCAGCGATGAACTGTGTTCACAGACGATGGTTTTCACAGGTGTTCCTGAGCCCATGCAGTGATTTCCACTCCAGAATAGTGTGTTTTTAATGCAGTGCTGCCTGAGGGCCCGAACCCATCTACATTTACTGTAGGTGATGAAATCTTAGCAATTTTACGTTTCAGTCTTTTTATTCTAACATGTCACTTGTTTTTATATTTTCACACGTATTTATCTAAATGTCTTAAATGTGTCTTTTTTTGGTTTTGTTAAGTACCTTATGTTGCAATTTTGCATGCAAGGTGCATAAATACAGATTGATTGAAGTTGGGGGGCCATTTTACTTTTCAAGGTCTTGTTGAGGTGAGATTCATCTTAGGGTTTACAGCCTGATGCCTTCAGACCTGGGCAGTGAAGTTTTACCCTCCACACAACCAGGAACGTCTGCACAGTCTCTTTCTGTTTGGAAAGTCTTAAGTCTCAGCAGCAGAGCAGTGACTGGCATCGATCACTGCTGGGTTCATTTTTTTTTTTTGTCGAACTGTAAAATATTAATGATTTCTTCTTTATGGTTCGAACCGCAGGCTTTTTTCTATGTTGCATCAACACCGAGACTACAGTTCATCAGAAAGCCATTAAAGGCAGATAAACTGCACTTGTTACTCAGTATTTGCTGAAGCAGGCGTCGTCCTGGTCTCGGTGCGTCGACACCAGAGGGCTGAAGAATCCCATCGTCATGCCTCAGCGGCCTTTTTACTGCCTTTATGTATCTGTTTGCTACCCCGAGGCGACAGGAATCATCTGTGCTTAAACACAGAGGAAGAGAGGAGTCCTCGCCTTCCTCAGATCCCCCCCCTCCCCCGGTTCTGTCTCCTTGCATGCGGTTACTGCCACTGTTTGTCTAAATCATCAGAGGCAAGGCTTGTCCTCCGTGAAGTATCAACCGCAACACTTCCTGCTCTCGACTTGTGGTGCTGATGTTAAAGTCTCCAGGTCTCAGTCTCTTCATTCTGCAAGAGAGCACACACACACACACACACACACACACACACACACACGCGCGCGCGCACACTCTCTCTCACACACACACACTCCGCCCGTTCACACAGGAAACAGGCGAGGCTTCAGTACTGGCCAGATGTACATAAATGGGTTATAAACTGGAGTGGAGTTGCAGGAATGTGAGATGCAGAGTTTCACCAGATGAGATGTGGTGTCATTACCAGATGGCATTATGGGAAATGTAGGATTCAAATCAAGGGTTCATCAGCCTCTGCTATTGTGATCTTGACTACTAATGTGGTTCCATGAAACAAACCCAAACTGTTTTAAACTTTTGATCAAACAGAACTAGCAGTGAGGATATCGTTCAGTTTCTGCATCTGCAGCCTGATGCCTGTAAGATCTGAACCTGGACAGTAAAGTTTTACCCTCCACACAACCAGGAACGTCTGCACAGGCTCTTTCTGTTGAAGTTACAAGTTAACTCAAAATCAGAGTTGAAGAGCTTCTGGGAACAGTTATCATGAAACAATGATTTCAAGTCATGTTCAGGCCTCAAGTTTCGCACACCGACATGCCAAAGCCCTTTTTCAAAGTCAAACCAGGAATTGTCCTTCAAGTGTAATTTCAGCAGCGAATACACATTAAACAGGCAATTTTAGAAGTAGTATGGAACTGCAGAGATTATGTTAGGATTCCTGTCTGTTCCCAGTGTGTTTTCCCCTGTTTAACCCCCGAATACCTTTCCTCCTGTGTCCTGTCATTCCCCTGTCTGTTTTTTCTCCCTCAGCAGTACCTTCCTCCAAGCACCGCCCACTACCGCACCTCTCCGGCAGCACAGCTGAGCGGCATTCCAAGTGATTACGCCGGCCGCTACTTATTCCCTAGTCTCCTGCCCATCCGGTGTCAGTTCGTCCGTTGCCTACCCGTCAACCCGTCCAGTAAGTCCGTTCCGTCTCCCGTTGTTGAGATTTCGATTCTGACCTGTTTCCTGTTTTCCTGCCGTTCAGTGTCCGGCCACGGGCATCCACCTGAACGAAGAAGATTCCAGATCGTTCCTCGGAGATCATCTGCTGCAATCTTGGCAATCCTGTGTCGAGCTACGAGTGTCGCACAGTCGAACCTGCCAGTTCCGTCCAGTGTCGAGCCACGGGCATCACCTGCACGAGGAGACCCGCCAGTGCGTTCCTCGGAGATCCGCTGTCGAGGGTTTGGGCGATCCTGTGTCGAGTCGCGGACATCACACAATCGATCCAGCCAATCAGCTCGCTGAGGAGAGATCTGGGGATTCCCCCAGCAGAGCATCGCCGTTCGGCTACGTCACTCGGCCACGTGTCAAGGGGAACCCCGGGGATTCCCTCGGGTGGCGAAGCGCAGATTGACACAGACTCTTGGCGTGCATTTCCTGTTTGCACTAACTGCCCGGGAAATAAAAACCTGATTCCTAAGAGATTTTGCCGTGTGTCTGCATTTGGGTTCATTTATCCCCTCACCACATAACAGAACGAACTGACCAGACATGGACCCAGCAACCGCAGCAGAATCCACCTCTGCGGACCAACTGCAGAGGGCACTTACGAACCAGGGGATTCTCGTCGGGCAGCACCATCAGCTGATCCAGGGACTGACTGACGCTCAGCAGGCTCTCGGCTCCCAGGTGGTCGAGCTCGGGGCTATGATGCGGGATCTCACTCTCGCTCTCCAGGCCGTCGCTGGTCCGCCCGTCGCTGTTCCACCCGTCGCTGGACCGCCCGTCGCGGCTTCACCTCCTCCCGGTGAGTCATTTGTTCCGCCCCCGGAGCCATTTCACGGGGCTACAAGGGGTTGCCGAGGATTCTTATTACAAGTGATGTTAGTGTTCCGACAGCAGCCTATCTCCTATGCCTCGGACAGTTCAAAGAGCTCCTATATTATCGGGTTGCTGCGAGGACGGGCCTTGATCTGGGCTGAGGCATGGCAGACTCGGAACCCAGTAGACTCTACCTCGTTCGCACGGCTGAGGGAGGAGTTTGAAAAGGTGTTTGATCACCCTGAGTACTCCAGTGATGCGGTACAGCGTCTCCTCCACCTACGCCAGGGCTCTACGAGCGCGGCTGAGTTTTCAGTGGAGTTCCAGATCCTAGCCGCCGAGTCCGGCTGGGACGAGAGGGCCCTGCGGGGTGTGTACCAGAACTGTTTATCAGAGGAACTTAAGGATGAGCTCGCCGTTCGGGAGGAGGCTGACTCTTTAGATTAACTCATCTCTCTCTCCATTCGGCTGGATAACCGGATGCGGGAGAGAAGGCGCGAGAGGACCCGCCGGACTGCCCCGCCTGGCCGTCAGTCTAACTCCTATTCCTGTTTCCCGCTCCAGGCACCCATACGTCGACCCACTCCCAATCAATTGGACCACACCGCTACGACGCCGCCAGCGGACGAGGAGCCCATGCAGCTGGGGAGGTCGCATCTCACTCGGCACCAGAGGGAGCAGCGCCTCAGGTCGGGAGTTTGCCTCTACTGTGGGGAGCCGGGGCATCGCATCGCCTCCTGTCCGGTTCGCCCAAAAAGAGGGGGCTCGCCAGTAGTGGTTGGGATACTGGCGAGCGAATCCACGCGTTTCCCCCATCCCAAGTCCCGCCTGACGTTGCCAGCGAGCCTGGGTTTGCCATCAGGCCCTCTTCACATCTCGGCCATTATTGACTCTGGAGCCGAACAGAACTTTTTAGACTCCACGTTCGTCTCCAGGCACGGGATTCCGGTGGGGGCTCTGGAGCGGCCGCTGTCGGTGCGCGCCCTGGATGGCAGTCCGCTGGCGACTATTACACATCGAACTCTGCCAATTCCTCTGCTCGTGTCAGGCAATCATCGCCACAAGATTCGGTTATATGTGTTCCCGACTCCTCTGACGCCCCTGGTTCTGGGTCATCCTTGGCTCCGGGACCACAACCCCCGGATCGACTGGATAGGAGAGAGGGTCTTGGGTTGGAGCCCGGCCTGTCACTCACGCTGCCTCTGGTCCGCCGTTCCCCAGCCTGAGAACATCCCCTGCAGTTCTACGGCTGGACCCGACCTATCCTCCGTTCCCCGGGAGTACGCGGACCTGGGGGAGGTTTTTAGTAAGGAACAAGCCCTCTCGCTACCACCTCATCGACCGTACGATTGCGCCATCGAGTTGCTCTCTGGCGCATCGTTTCCCTCCAGCCGCCTCTACAATCTGTCCCGACCCGAGCGAGAGGCGATGGAGAAATACATCACAGACTCTCTAGCCGCAGGAATTATCCGTCCCTCATCCTCCCCTCTGGGAGCGTTTTTTTTTTTTTGTAACCAAGAAAATGCGTCCCTGCATTGACTACCGTGGTCTCAACCAGATTACCACCCTCTACCACTGCTAGACTGCGTTTTCGAGTCTCTCGCTGGGGCCACCGTGTTCTCTAAATTGGACCTCCGTAACGCCTACCACCTGGTCCGAATCCGAGAGGGAGATGAGTGGAAGACGGCGTTTTAACACCCCCCTTGGCCATTTTGAATATTTGGTCATGCCTTTCGGTCTGACCAATGCCCCTGCTGTTTTCCAGGCCCTGGTGAACGACGTTCTTCGGGACTTCCTGAACCGGTTCGTGTTCGTCTACTTGGACGACATATTGATCTACTCAGCTACCCCCAAGGAACACTACCACCATGTCCGTCAGGTCCTTCAAAGACTCCTGGAGAATCGGCTCTTCGTTAAGGCAGAGAAGTGCGAGTTCCACGTCCCTTCAGTCCAGTTTTTGGGCTTTATCATAGAGGAGGGGCAGGTCCGTAAGGACCCGGAGAAGGTTAGAGCTGTGACGGAATGGCCTGTGCCCTCCTCCCGAAAGAGACTTCAGCAGTTCCTAGGTTTTGCCAATTTTTACCGGCGATTCATCCGGGGTTACAGCCAGACAGCTCTTCCCCTTACTCGACTCACATCCACCAAGGTGGATTTTAGCTGGACGCCCGAGGCCAACAAGGCTTTTTTTGGCCCTCAAAGAACAGTTCGCCTCGGCCCCTATCCTAGCACATCCGGACGAGAGGCGCCAGTTCGTAGTCGAGGTGGACGCTTCAGATACCGGGATTGGGGCAGTACTGTCCCAACGTTCGGTAGTTGATTCCAGACTCCGACCCTGTGCGTTCTTCTCCCGAAGACTCTCCCCAGCCCAGCGGAATTACGACGTGGGTAACCGAGAACTGCTGGCTGTGAAATTAGCTCTGGAGGAGTGGAGGCACTGGCTGGAGGGATCAGCGCAGCCTTTTGTCACCCTCACCGCTGGGCATTATTTTTCTCCCGTTTCAATTTTACCATCACTTTTCGTCCAGGGCACAAGAACACCAAGCCCGACGCCCTGTCCCGTCAGTTTTCCCTGGATGAAGAGGAGCCAACCCCGGACATCATTGTGCCTCCCTCCTGCGTGCTAGGAGCGCTGACTTGGGAGGTCGAGACGACGGTGCGTGAGGCTCAGTGGACCCAGCCTGACCCTGGAGGAGGTCCCCCTGACCGGCTGTTCATTCCTCCGTCCATCCGTTCCCAGGTCCTGCGGTGGGCCCATGACTCTCGGCTCTCCGGCCACCCAGGTATCCGCCGAACCATAAACTGGCTTCACCGCACCTTCTGGTGGCCATCCCTCGAGGAGGACTCGCGAGCCTACGTCTTGGCCTGCACTACATGTGCCCGCAATAAGGCTTCGCACCGACCCCTGTGGGACTACTACAACCACTCCCCACCCCCCAGCGCCCATGGTCTCATATTGCCATAGACTTTGTCACGGGTTTCACTCCATCTGACCGGAATATGGTCATCCTAACCATAGTGGACCGGTTCTCAAAGGCGGCCCACTTCATTCCACTCCCCAAGCTTCCGTCTGCCCAGGAGACCGCTGACCTGCTGACCCTGCATGTCGTCCGACTCCATGGCATCCCTGCGGATTTTGTGTCTGATCGGGGTCTACAGTTCGCCTCTCAGGTCTGGAAGGCGTTTTGCCGGACCATCGGGGCCACGGCCAGCCTCTCCTCAGGGTTCCACCCCCAAACAAATGGACAGACCGAGAGGCTGAATCAGGAGTTGGAGGCCGTTCTTCGGTGTGTGACCACCGCCAATCCCGCATCCTGGAGCCGTCACCTTCCGTGGGTAGAATACGCCCACAACTCTCACACCTCCGCTGCCACTGGACTGTCCCCCTTCGAGGCCTCCCTGGGCTATCAACCTCCCCTGTTCCCTAGCCAAGAGGTCGAGGTAGCAGTCCCATCGGTCCAGGTCCATGCCCGTCGCTGTAGGCGGGTGTGGAGGGAGACTCGGGCCGCCCTACTCCGCACTGCAGAACAGAACAAGAGGGTGGCAGATCGTCGCCGAGTTCCCGCTCCCGTGTACCAGCTCGGACAGCAGGTTTGACTCTCAACGAAGGATATTCCCCTTCGCACAGAGTCAAGAAAGCTGTCCCGAGATTCATTGGGCCCTTCCCGATCACCGCTATAATCAAACCCGTCACAGTCAAATTACAGTTACCGACCTCCATGAGAATTCACCCTGTCTTCCATGTCTCTCTCCTGAAACCCGTGGTCACCAGCCCATTAAATCCTCCGGCCACACCCCCTCCACCACCCCGAATTATCGATGGCGGGCCCGTCTATACGGTAAATTGCCTCCTAGATGTCCGCCGAAGAGGTAGGGGGTTCCAGTATCTGGTAGATTGGGAGGGTTATGGGCCTGAGGAGCGGTGCTGGGTACCACGTTCCCGGATCTTGGATCCTGGGATGGTTCGCACCTACCATCGACAGAACCCTGACAAGCCTGGCGGTTCGCCAGGAGGCTCCCGTTGAGAGGGGGGTACTGTTAGGATTCCTGTCTGATCCTAGTGTGTTTTCCCCTGTTTAACCCCCGAATACCTTTCCTCCTGTGTCCTGTCATTTCCCTGTCTGTTTTTTCTCCCTCAGCAGTACCTTCCTCCAAGCACCGCCCACTACCGCACCTCTCCGGCAGCACAGCTGAGCGGCATTCCAAGTGATCACGCCGGCCGCTACTTATTCCCTAGTCTCCTGCCCATCCGGTGTCAGTTCGTCCGTTGCCTACCCGTCAACCCGTCCAGTAAGTCCGTTCCGTCTCCTGTCGTTGAGATTTCGATTCTGACCTGTTTCCTGTTTTCCTGCCGTTCAGTGTCGGGCTGCGGGCATCCACCTGAACGAAGAAGATTCCAGATCATTCCTCGGAGATCATCTGCTGCAATCTTGGCAATCCTGTGTCGAGCTACGAGTGTCACACAGTCGAACCTGCCAGTTCCGTCCAGTGTCGAGCCACGGGCATCACCTGCACGAAGAGACCCTCCAGTGCGTTCCTCGGAGATGCGCTGTCGAGGGTTTGGGCGATCCTGTGCCGAGTCGGGGACGTCACACAGTCGATCCAGCCAATCAGCTCGCTGAGGAGAGATCTGGGGATTCCCCCAGCGGAGCATCGCCGTTCGGCTACGTCACCCGGCCACGTGTCAAGGAGAACCCCGGGATTCCCTCGGGTGGCGAAGCGCAGATTGACACAGACTCTTGGCGTGCATTTCCTGTTTGCACTAACTGCCCGGGAAATAAAAACCTGATTCCTAAGAGATTTTGCCGTGTGTCTGCATTTGGGTTCGTTTATCCCCTCACCACATAACAGATTAACCTTCTTTCCACATAACAACGGTCATAGAGCTTGAAAAAAACATTACTTATGGACAGAATGCAACGTAAAAGCAATAAATCAAAGCAGATCAATAAAACAAGAATAAAAACAATAAACCAGATAAGACGATATAAAAGAGTTCGTAGCTTCAGGTCTGTAAAATGGTTCTGATCCAGAAGTGTCTTCAGCTGCAATACCAGCGAGTGCCACTAGAGGTCGGCTCCAAAAAGACTCCTGCAATCTGAACTGGAGGATTCATAATGTTCACAAACCAACGATGACTCACTGATGGATGATGACATCACTGATGGATGATGTCATCAATGATGGATGACGGTTGGGTAAAAAACGGTGAAACGATGCGTCTTCAGATTTAATAAGCTATAAATGTCTCCAGACAATCGACAGTTAAAGATTCAGTCAACACACAATGTTAAATGGGAATACAAACACTGACATGTATCTGATTATACTGAAGAACATCCACTCTGGAGCCGTTCTCCTGCTCAACACCGGACTCGGCTGCAGTGACCAATGCTCATCAGGCCGGTGAAAGTCGTCCGGTGGATGTGGGCCGATCCGCTGATGTGCACTTCAGAGGAGACCCGACCGCGAGGGTTACGATGTGGAGAGAGGATGTGAGGGAATGATGACCATATCAAAGCTTCTGTGCAGCTCTCCCCCCACCTCGTGAGGAGAAACACTGATAATATACTCACGCTGATTCCAAATGAACTCGACCTTCATATCACAGGGAATCCTACTGAATCTTTAACAGCTTTAGTTTCCATTTCCAGGCTTTTATTATTATCTAGATTTAAATGTGGAGCGTTGAAGGGGAAATATATCATCTGTCAGCTACAAATATTGAAGCCTTTGTTGGGATCAAATAAAACTTTCATGCCTTTATTTATAGTTTTAGAAAGATACCAAGAAATGTTGTAGAATCAAAGGGGGAAGCAGCTTGACGTTGTTATAACACCACAGATACTCAGTGAGGAGGTCGGGGTGGAGCGTCCGGTCCACCAAACATTTAACTTCCACAGATCAACCAATCCTCCATAAGAAATGTGTCAAAGTGAGCAGAGGAGGAGGAAGCATTCAGAAAATCCTTACCAACATAAAAGTACAGAAGTATGAAAGTATGTGACATCATTGGATTATGAATGCTGAATTATCAGCAGCAGGTTTCTACTGGAACAGATACATGTGAAGGTCGTCAGATGATTACTGGGAGACAAAAGAAGAAAAGACAAAGTTCTGATTCATCAATCTGTTTTCAGTTTCTACACCTTTTTTTCTAATCTTTGATTTCTGATGATATTGGATCATTTGGACATTTTCTGAACAGGACATACAGTAATAGTACGTTACTATTACACTCACAAATAAAGCATGCATGGTTTGTACAATATTTGTATTTGGTTAAATACCATAAAACAATAAATACTTTGTTATCTCTACATTTATTATGTCATCAAGTGATTGGGACCTTTGGTTTTTAAGACATAGATGAACAATAACAGACGAAGTGAATAACACTGACTCATAACATTGGTTCATATTATGGTCTGTGTATACAGTATAAGATGGTAAATGACGTCTTCTAGTCAGGATGTTGGAGAAAGTAAAATCACTTTAATAAGGACATTATGGTCAAATATGTCAGTTTATTATTATTATTATTATTATTATTATTATTATTATTATTATTATTATTATTATTATTATTACCCTCCTGAACCAATCTGGCCCTGTTAGGTCAACTCCATAATCACCATATACTCAAACACAGATTTCCCTTTATATCATGGTGAACTGTTCCTGAGACACTGCCCAGCGGGGGGCAGGGGGTGGGGGCCCTGGTGGGCCGCGGGGGGCCAGAGTTTGGAGAGGAGCCGGTGCTCGGTGCTCGGTGCTCCGGTGCTCCGGTGCCAGAGCTGCCACAACACGGCGGCTGGTTAAAGGTGATGGAGAGAATGCGGCAACCCATTGGCTGCAGGCTTAGTAAATTTCAGACGGTATAGTCCAATGGCAAGAGAGGGAGAGGGGGGGGGGGGGGGAGAGAGAGAAGGAGAGAGAGAGAAGGAGAGAGAGAGGGGGAGAGGGAGAGACCTGGTTTCTCTATCACTAATCTTGTCCGCGCGCTACACTCGGCTCCATGAGAGCAATTAGATTCAGCACCGTTTCCAGAGCCTCTGCAATGACTCATTGAAACATCTTCTGCGTTGATAAAGCCGCATCTCTATTCACACACACGCACACACACACGCGCACACACACACACACACACACACACACACACACACACACACACACACACACACACACACACACACACACACACTCAGAGAGAGGAAGGACGTGTAGTCGGGGACTGCTGCTGCTGCTTCTGACTTTGGATTTGCGGAGCAGCCGGCTGGACGTGGACTTTATTCTGTATTTTTTGGCCTCTGTGGTGCGTGTTTCCTCCGGACTTACATGAAGGAGTGAGACGGTGGAGAGATCCAGGCTGAGGTGAGTGGATGTGATGCTGAGCCTCACAGAAAGAAAAAAAAAAAACGCGTTTTCATTCTCATCCTGACGCGCTTCTCTCTTTTGTTAATTTCATCTGCATCAGATCCATTTTTTACAAGCAGAAAAGCAACATTTGGAGACGTCTCCGGTGAATGTTTCAGATGGAAAGCTGCGCATCAGCAGCGGCTCCGTCTGGCGCACTTTCATCCGACTCCAGCTCAGATTCATTTTGTGAGTGTTGACGAGAGAATTGAAGGATGAAACAAGTGCAGTCACACACACACACCACACTCTCTCTCTCTCTCTCTCACACACACACACACACACACACACACACACACACACACACACGACGCGTCGCGCACACACGGACGGCGCGTGAACCAAACTCGGTGCCAAAGCAACAGCTGCGGAAACTTTACTGCGGACGCGACGTGCAGAGCTGTGATCTCCGCACTGAAACCTTCTCCCCTGCGAGATAAAACGTCTCAAACACAGCTCACACAAACGTTTTTATCCACAACTCATGTGAGTGTGTGTGTGTGTGTGTGTGTGTGAGAGAGAGAGTGTGTGTGTGTGTGTGTGTGTGTGTGAGAGAGAGTGTGTGTGTGTGTGTGTGTGTGTGTGTGTGTGTGTGTGTGTGTGTGTGTGTGTCAGATAGAGAGAGTGTGGTGTGTGTGTGGTGCAGCGGCAGCGGCAGCTCCTCTCCGCGCGCATCATCTCTACCGGAGCAGCCACAAGATGGTGGTGTGGATATCTGGATGTGGATTCGGAGGGAAAGGTTTTGGTTTTTCGTTTTTTTTTCGTTTTTTTTTTTTTTTTTTTTTTTGGGGGGGGGGGGGGGGGGGGGGGGGTTGATACCTTCCATGAATTTTTACAGCTGCTAATGCTGTGATTCTTCAGCTTGTGCTCGGGCTGGGTGGCATTCACGGAAGTGGACTGCAGCTCCACGCAGGCTGCCGGTTTAACGGGATGACCTTGTGTGTGTTGCCATGCAGCTCCGCAACCGACAGGAAATGTCGGAGTTGAGTTTTCAGGCTTTTAGGTGCCAGAACTTGCAACAAAACCTACAAAAACGACCCACAGAAAATGCTTTTTCTGAAATGATATATGATGAAGCATGTACATGGGGGGTGTTTTTGTGTTTGAAAGATGAGTGAGACCTGTTTTGCATCTCAACCTGCTCAGGTGTGCAGTGATTCAGGAATTTAAGTGCTGAAGCTGGATGTCTTTGTCTCCTTCTTTCTCGCCATCTTCTGCAGGGAGTAAAAAACAACAACGTCCAAGCAGGCTAGCAGGTGTAAATTGTGTCTGTTTGAAGATGGTGTTGAGCTGTTTGTCGGTGAATGAGGCGGCCTGGACGCGTCCCAGGAAACCGCCTCGGTCAAACACCAGAGCTGTTTGTCCAATCAAAACACAGTCGTCCTCTTTCAATCATGTTTTTTTCTCTGGTGATTGTCCTGCTGCACGATGTCCTGGTTCTCAGGGTGAGACTGATGAAAGTCAAACATCACCAACATGCAGCACATTCCTCCCATAATCCACTCCTGCATGTTCCCAATAATAACAGCACACACAAATTAAAAGCATGTCGGGGGACAAACGCAGGAAATTGGTTTTATTCTTTAAATCTTTGGTGATTTTAAAAATACACATAGTCCTTTATTTGTTTTGTTCCATTTTTAATTCAGTGCATGTTAATAGTGGAATGCACGAAGGCAAAGTTATCCAGAGGAGACACGACAGATTGGAGCAAACGTTGGTGTATTAATGCTTCACGAGTAGAAACACTCGGATCTGCTTCCACGACTTCCACCAACATCTGGAAGTTGACTTCTTCATATTCTTCTCTTATTAACGTGGTTGCATGGCGACGACGTGCCGGCAGGTCGCTGCAGGCCTCAGCTCCAGTCGGAGTGTCGGAGATGTGCTCAGACTCCTGAGGGGCTACAGTAAAAAAAGAAAACCTTGGGCCTCTGTTTCTGTTTATCACACGCTGTCGTGAACTTCCTGTTTTACTCTCTGATCCAATCAGAGGAGAGAAAGGTGAACTCTGGAGGGGGCGGAGTCTCCCGTGACATTTGCGTTAAATACATTTTCTCTTGTTGCCATTTAACTGGCTCACGAGGAGTTTTTTTTTAGAGTTTTTGTTTTGTTTTGTCTTTGATTAAATTATTCAGGAACTCCTCAGTGCATTAATGTGAAACACATATTACAAGACAGAGCAGAACCAGAGCTTTGGGATGATGCCTGTCCCATATTAATACACAGAAATAATCAGCTTATGAAGACAGGACAAAGAAAATATCTGAAATTTCTTCACTGATTTCACAGCTAATGTGGTTAAATATGTCCCGAAGTCTTGATTGCGTCACAACGTTACCGCATATAGAAATAAACCTTCCTGATGAAACCCGTTGTTTCTCTGTACAACTAAATGTTTTCAGCTCATTCAGTTTTGAAATCACAGCTGATTTATGCGCTGTCCCTGGTTCAGGTCCTGGAGTCATTCACCTGCTCTATCCCCCTCAAATATCAGTCAAATTAAGATGCAAAATGCCCACAAAAATAATCTTTGAAAAGATAAATAATTTGTGTGCTTCTTATAGCAACGATACAAAATGTGACTAAATAAAACAATATTATTTTTCATCCGTCAGGCACTGAGGACATAGTTTTCCAAATCACTGAGTAATAGTTTCCCACAAACATGGTTCAAATATTTTCAGATTCTACACAATCTCCTCTCCACAATTATGAAAATATATCTCTAATGACAATATTCAATATAATAATTTCACAAGACGATGTTTTTCCTTTATATAAAGGCTAATATGAAAAATCTCTGAGTATTGTTCAATTAAATGATGGAAGATTTGGATAGCCTAAACCGTCCTGAAAAAAACAAGGTATAGCATGAATGGTTAGCCCCAACAAAAGATGAATGATGAATGTTGCTTCTGCACATCATCTGCATGAAGAAACTTTTCAAACGTTCCCATATTGTGCAGCCGGAGTGACATTTTCTTTATGTAGCGCTAGCAGCAAAGTTAAAGTTCAGTTCCCAGTGAGTTCTGTTCTGTTGTGTCTCAAGAATTTAAGACTAGATTCAAAGTTTTGTAATGAACCCACTCAATATTTCTGATCAGGTATTAAAATCTGTGTCATAGCGTCCCAAATCCCGTTGTTCCAATTGGCTGGGAGTGAATTTAATATCACTATATGAGCTTGACGTCTTCATCACGCAAACTTTTACCTCCCAATGCATTCTGGGACTACTGACATGGAGACGTGGCCTGCCGAGGCTTTTCACTGGACAGCAGTTACCTCGTCTTATTTCACTGCCGGTGCTGAATTGCAGGAGGATTAACTCCTGGTCCGGATTAGTAAGGATTTAGTTTGGTGGTTTTTAACATGCTCACAAGGCAGAAAACGAAAGTCCGCTGGTAACTGGACATCAAGTCAGAAACAACTAAATTCTGGAGGTAATGAAATACTGAATGTGGGAGAAGTATTTTAAAACCTAGTTCCATGTTTTTCTTCCTGTTAAAAGAGAGTTTTTCATTCCTTCTGTTGGAGGTTTTCCTTCCTGTTAAAAGAGAGTTTTTCCTTCCTTCTGTTGGAGGTTTTTCTTCCTGTTAAAGAGAGTTTTTCCTTCCTTCTGTTGAATGCTTTTCTTCCTGTTAAAAGACAGTTTTTCCTTCCTTCTGTTGGAGGTTTTTCTTCCTGCTAAAAGAGAGTTTTTCCTTCCTTCTGATGGAGGTTTTTCTTCCTGTTAAAGAGAGTTTTTCCTTCTGTTGAATGCTTTTCTTCCTGTTAAAAGAGAGTTTTTCCTTCCTTCTGTTGGAGGTTTTTCTTCATGGTAAAGAGAGTTTTTCCTTCCTTCTGATGGAGGTTTTTCTTCCTGTTAAAAGAGAGTTTTTCCTTCCTTCTGTTGGAGGTTTTTCTTCATGGTAAAGAGAGTTTTTCCTTCCTTCTGATGGAGGTTTTTCTTCCTGTTAAAAGAGAGTTTTTCCTTCCTTCTGTTGGAGGTTTTTCTTCCTGTTAAAGAGAGTTTTTCCTTCCTTCTGATGGAGGTTTTTCTTCCTGTTAAAAGAGAGTTTTTCCTTCCTTCTGTTGGAGGTTTTTCTTCATGGTAAAGAGAGTTTTTCCTTCCTTCTGTTAGAGGTTTTTCTTCATGGTAAAGGGAGTTTTTCCTTCCTTCTGATGGAGGTTTTTCTTCCTGTTAAAGAGAGTTTTTCCTTCCTTCTGTTAGAGGTTTTTCTTCATGGTAAAGAGAGTTTTTCCTTCCTTCTGTTGGAGGTTTTTCTTCATGGTAAAGAGAGTTTTTCCTTCCTTCTGTTGAATGTTTTTCTTCCTGTTAAAATATGTTTTCCTTCCTTCTGTTGGAGTTTTTTTTTTCCTGTTAAAGAGAGTTTTTCCTTCCTTCTGTTGGAGGTTTTTCTTCCTGTTAAAGAGAGTTTTTCCTTCATTCTGTTGGACGTTTTTCTCTCTTCAAGGAGAATCAGGAAGTTAGAAATATATTCAGTTTCTGATTTCTCTTCAGTGGGAACAGAAAGGAAAAGTAATAAAGGCGGCAGCATCATCAGCGTGATGAAGGACATTTCAGACAGCAGACACATTACATCACTATTGATGTCTTCAATCACATTTGGGTAACATTAGGAGGACATTTTAAATGCTTCAAGATAACAGCGTAAACATATCTAATGTTTTTTTTTTAACACTTCCTGATGACAGTGCAGAAATGTTTTTGTTTTTTAACGGATAATTTAAGGACACTCACAATTTTTTCACACAGGAAGGAAGCTGAAAACCTGCAGAGATACAGACACAGAACTTTTTGGTCTGACAAGCTTTTCTTGCCAAACAAAAAAACACCTGCAAAACTTACAAAGCACATACTATATGTTTAATACAGTTTATATGGAGGTAATTATGAGCTGCAGAGCTTCTAAACACCGCCGACATTTTATAACGAGGAGGACAGGGAGCCTGAGTCGGGGTCATTTCATAATGATTGAAATGCAAATGACAGCGAGCGCCCTCATTGATATTCAGATGACTTATCTGATACAATCATCAGGAGGGAGAACAGTGTTCACAATCTTCGCCAAGGAGAGCCTCGCTGCACCCTGCACACACTCAGCCTCGTCTCAAGGACAGTTTATCATAAAATACTGCGCGGCGACGTGTCAATTTATCCCAGAAACATTTACAAGAACATAACCTCCGTTAACAACGAGGAACGCTCGCGTTTCATCGTTCTGTGTTCACAGTTTGATGATTTCTGTGCTGATTGTTAACACCAAAGAACTCTTTATAAAGGCGACATATCTTCTGTTACAATATCTGTAGTTTTATTATAATAATGTGAAATATAGTTCCATTTCCAGACCTTGTGTGTAACCGTGAGCTCAGAGTTAAAGTAGTTTCACGAAAAATCAGTTTTCCTTATTAATATGCAAATATGTATAACGTAATCAGAGCAGAGAGGAGAGGCTGGGGGTAAATAAGAAGATTTATTATGTTCTATTCTTGGGTTCCTGTGTTCACTAACCCATGGCCATAATAACACTGAATGGAGACATTGTTAATGGCCAATTACTGTAAGCTTCACAGTAGCGGAGAACCAGTGTCTTCTTGGGTATTTCTGCGTTCATAACCAGAGGGACATTCATTTTATGCTGTTAAAGAATAAGTCAAGTGTTCTTACTATCAACAAATTCCATGAAAAGACCAAAACCGACGGGTTAGATCGTCACTCAGTGGTTTCTAATTTATAAATATAAAAGGGATTCAGTATAATTTACTTCCTGACAGGGTTGCAGTACGACCAACCCATCAATCTGACCTGCAGAGGGTCTGATGGCCCTACGTCTACTGGGCAATCAAATTAAACACAAATGAGCATGAATGTGTGTTTCATAGACTGAATATAAAGGAGTTCGTAGCTTCAGGTCTGTAAAATGGTTCCGATCCAGAAGTGTCTTCAGCTGCAATACCAGCGAGTGCCACTAGAGGTCGGCTCCAAAAAGCCTCCGGCTCCATAGACTCCCATTCAACTTCTCTCATCAAATCCAAAGTGAATAAAATGTGTCCATCAGTTATCTCGGTGTTGTTAGCTAAAGTCACTCCTTCTTATTAGTTTTCTGGAGGTCCATCTGAAAATAATCCCTCATTCATTAGAAAAGAAGATTCAAGAAGACCTGTTTTTGGGGGCGTGTCTGTTTGATTGACAGGCCTGTGGTGCAGTCAGGTTACAGCTATCGGTGGGCGGGACGTAGTATCGTCAGGTTTCCGATCAGATTGGTCAGATCCACCGCTGGCTCCTCCCCCAGCTCGTCCAAATATGGTCACTTCCTGCTCCAAACCGCTCCGAACTAGTAAAGATGGTGACGGACAGAATCTGAACTGGAGGATTCATAATGTTCACAAACCAACGATGACATCACTGATGGATGATGACATCACTGATGGTTGATGATTGATACTTGGGTAAAATGCTGCTTTCCTCACTGCCACTTTTTACCCAGCTGTCCAATCACAGTGAAGTAGGGCCGTGGCAAACGCACTTAACCGCTGGCGCTGGTCGCTGATTGGTCCATACTTTGGAGTGGCTGCTAATACGAGCAGCGAATCCAGACTATAACCACAAGAAAACTGAAGCTGTTAGCGCTAAACAGGCTACCACTTTGCTACTGTACATAAATTTGTGGTAAATCAGGTTACCACAAACTAATTATTTAATAATTATGAAAGGACCTTTTCTATGGCTGCAGGTGACGGTTAACCCTCCACTACCCGCGTAGTACCTCAGGGATCTGTTCTCAGTCCTTTATGGATCTCTGTCCAGGAACATCATATCAGCTCATTTTTTTATGCAGATGATTCCAAAACTTCGACATTTCTTATGTCAAGAAAATTACATAAACAACGTGTCTGCTTTACTGTTGAAACCTGGTTATCCGAGAGTCCAATTCAATTAATCAGATTGAGTCTCTTCCAACATCAAGCTTGATTACAAAAGCATGCTTTTTATTGGCATGTACTTTTTGTACAATCTTGCCTCCTGGAACTAACATTTAAAAATAAAAATGTCCTTTTCTGCCTGCAAAAATCCTTGAACACTGCAATCAATGACTGAGACAAACGGTCGCCTGAGTGTACTGGCAGGCTGTAGTATTTCTGAAGCTGAAGCTGCAGTGTATCATCACCATGAGACGGATCCAGAACCCGGACGATACCCTTTAAATGTCAGCAGTTAGTGTGCAGCCACGACCAAACCGAGCAGTGTCACGTTACTCCAGTCGGTCCAATCGATACGTGAACAAGTGTGTACCCGAGCCGTTCCAACAACGACGTGTCCGTCTGCGACTCGGCGGGCTCTCGCCGTGTTTGCTTGACGATCGGGACACAGATTTTCTGCGTCGTCTCTGAGACGCTCAGAGACACGTTGCAGGCTGCAGGCCGGCTCACGCTCCTGCTTACCACCTAAGTAGGAATTTGTTCATGAACAAAAGTCAATTCAAATTCATTAAGAAAATGGGTTTGTTGAAAATGCTGTTGGTAATTATGAAGCTAGTGAGATGGCATATCTCCAAATATCCTGCAAGCACCAGCAAGATACTGACATGGCTCGAAAAATAAATTCAATATACAATTTATTAGTAGATTATTTGATTCAGTGGTTCAGCCCTGTCCAATCACATCACAGTATACTCTTAGAACTTCCACTATGCGACTTTATATGTTGAAGAAAATGTGTCTTATTTACTATAATGACACCCATATGAATATATTTCTCAAAAATTACTGCTCTGACAATTTTAAATAACAAAATAGCTGAAATAAATTAAGAAAATTAAGAAATAAACCCATTATTGACATGTATGCTCGGCTTTACTTTCCTGAATTTATATCAAGTGATTTGGATATAAATGAATCTGAAGATTAACCTGTAAGAAGGACAAAAAACTGTTGGTAGTTACAGATTTTCATCATCATCATCATCATCATCATCACCACTGTTTCCAAACTGTTTTATTCAGTGATGCTGTAACATTGCGAGGACCTTGTCCTCTGTGGAGGGAACATTGGCTCTCATTCCCTCCGTGCACAAGGTCAGTTGCAGCCGTATCTTTTAATCAGGGCCGTTAATGAGCGGCTCTCTTCCCGCACAACGTGCACAAGTCGGTCTGACTTTTCAAATATCAGCAAGAGTCATTTACAACGTCAGGAACAGTTATCTACTGCTTTTTCAAAGAGGAAGATTAAAAGTAGCAGATATTTTCTACTCTGAGATGCTTAATCAATATGTACGCATGGGGATATGTTCCTGCCAGAAGTCAAGGGCATGCTCTTTCAATTTCAGGGCATGATTTCTTATTTTCACAATCAAACTTTAACCCCGCCTCTTTGCACTCTGCTTCAAGATGAAAGCAGTGAGATCACGTATGAAGTCATTTCTTCCTCCAGCAAATCGATGGGAAGCCAATGTTCTATGGGGCGACAATTACATGTAGCTAATATAGTAAAAATACAGACACGGGTACATCTATCAACTTCCAAAGTCCTACAAGGAAACGTTGACTTAATGAGGCCTTGGAGGGCGGGAACGGAGGAATCCGCTTAAACAGTGACCGGCCTGGTTCCATCTCTTGACGGGATCATTCGGGGTCATTTCACAAAAAACTGAGAGCAGGATTCTTGAAAAAGCAGGGAAGCAGTCCGAGTGAAGGAGGAGGAGTTAAACTGGACAACAGGAAGTCTGTGCAGGAACAGAGTGCAGATGTACAGTTTTGAAAGAAAGCTGAGAGTCCTCGAGGGAGCAGGCAGCAAAATTTACAATATTTGGTTGTGAAAACAAGAAATCATGCTCTCAAATTTCTGGCAGTAATATACCTTCATACATATGTAGCAACCCGGTATGACGGCAAAGCGTGAAATAGACACACCCATCCTATTCAGCAAAACGTGAGATAGACACGCTTTGAGCTGTGTCGGTGTGATAGTTACACGTTTGGAAAGCGTGAAACTTAAACACACGTGAATGTCATCTGCAGCAGGATCATGTGACCAAGGTCCAACAGCAATTTGGAGACCAAGTACCAAGGACATTTAATACCAAGGGCGGTATTAGGAGGGAGGACAGTCACCATACGGGATGATGAGGTTTTGAATCCAGGAGATGACAATGCCTTTCTAGACTTGCTTTTTGTTTCCATGTTCTTTTTCCTTAACCCACTTATTTAATGGAAAATGTGTAACTTTCACGCCTAGACAACCCACAGCGTGTCTATTTCACGTGTTGTCTCGATACTAGGTTGTATGGAGCCCTCTCTTGTCTCTGGACATTACATTTGTGTGGTGAACTTGCACTTCCAACCAGCAGCTGTGACAGTCAGCTGTATGGAGGCGCTGCCTGGCTACCATAGTAGTCGGAGGTGTGAAGGGATCCTGATGTGTTCTGGGTAATAACCACAATCTGCCGTGATGTCAGTGGAATATCATTTTACTCTCTAGATCACCACAACATCCGGTTCATTTCCTTCTTAAATATTTCAGGGGATTGCGGGTATTTTCCTCTCAGAATGAAAGCATTCAGCCGCCTTGTTCACTCCAGCAGGAGAGTTCTTAAAGACGTTGAGAGAAACTCAGAGATACACTGAGTTTATTTCTCTCCTCTGAATCGGTTGTTGTAGAAAAAGGCCTCTTCTCAGAAAGCAGAAATCATGGCACAAGTTGGCCTCCGATTTTGCCAGTCTGTGTCGTTGATTGTTACCATGGAAACAAATGCAATTTCTGAGATAAAGCTGATGGAAGGATGGATGATTTTTCTTTATTTTTCTCATAAAACTGAAGACATTAGAACTGTTAATTAACAAAATTTGAATGTCTCTGTGAGCAAAAAAGTGTAAACGTTTAAATGTTTTGGACTTCTGGATCCTTCAAAGTTTCCTCTTTACTTTGATATCAGCTCGAAACCCTCTTCTGAACCAGCTCCATGAGGTCGTCACCTGGAACCTTTCCAACAGCCTCGGAGGAGTTTCTGAGCACTTGTTTGCTGCTTTTCATTCACTCGATGCTCCAACTCATCTCAGACATCTCAGCTGGGTTCAGGTCGGCTGATTCTGGAAGTCAACTCCATCTTTTCTTTCTTATCATGATTTCATTTCGACTGTACTTGAAGAAGGGTTGAAAGTCTTGTCTTCAAGTGATGATGGGCGGTCGTTGGGTTACTACAGTAACAGTAGACATAGTTTCGTATCTTGCTTCAGTCTGACTCCTGTTTTAGTTTGAAGATTACTTCTTTTTTTCGTTTGAACCTGTTTTTAGTTTGTTTCCTGTTTTATTTTGAAAGTAGCTTTCCTTTTTTTGCATGTGCTTCTCCGCCTCTCTTCCTGCCATGTCACCTGCTGGCCACGCCCACCTCACCTAGGTTCACTTCCTTCATCACCCCAGTCACTATATATTCCCCTTTCCTGCCTTCATTCCCTCTTTGCCGCTCTGTTGTGAGCTCCGTGTGTTACCTGTTGATCTGCTTCAGCTTCCTGCCTCCTCCTGTGGATTTGCTGCTGCAGCTAATTTCTCTGTGAGTTTGTTTTAGTTTTATTTTTGGTGTTTTTTTCTACTACATTCCTAGTTTTTTGTGATAACAAACTTTTTTACTTTGAAAGTTTAGTTGTGTTTTTGGGTCCTACCTGCTCCCAGAATGTAACCCAATCCAACAGCTGCTCCTTTAAGAAATCTAAAATATGAAACATATCACTTTTATTCTCACTACATAAATCCATATATGTTATTTTATAATGTTGATGTCTTCAGTTGCTGTATGTTCTCTACGGTAGAGTAAAAATAAAGCCTTCGTTGAATATTTGTGTCCAAGCTTTTAGTCCTACATCATTCTTTGAGTTTTATGATGATAAAGCAAATATATGTTTAAAGTCATCCCAGTGATGGATTGAGCAGTTGTTGTTTTTTAGCTAACTTGCTCTCGACCTTTGATGATTCATCTTGGAGAGCAGAACATAGAGAGCATGTCGGCAGGAAACATTTGGCATTGTTGTGTGAATGTGAGATAAAATATGAACCAAATACAGAAATATTTGACCAAATAAGTAAGATGGAGGTTCACTAGAAAGTATAATGTGTGTTTTGTTCCTTATTGACAGTCCTGACATGGATTTTCAATATTGTGAAGAAATGAATACATTTAAAATCAATTTGTTTTACATTGAGTTTGTCTGTTGTCCATTTTGAAAAAGACAAAGCATTCTGTTTACTTTCATCATTTCAGTTTTGACCCATGTCTGCATATGAAAAGATTATTTCAATTCAATTCAATTCAACTTTATTTATATAGCGCCAAATCACAACACAGGTTATTTCATGGCACTTTACACATTAAAGTCCTTACAGCAAGACTTTACAATATTATACAGAGAAACCAACAATTCAATAATTCATCAATTCAACAATTCATCAATTCAACAATTCCCACATAAGCTAGGAGGGAAAAAACTCCTCTTTAAGGGAGAAAAACCTCCAACAGAGGGAAGAAAAACTCCCTTTAACAGGAAGAAACCTCTGACAGAACCAGGATCAGAGGTGGGCGGAGCATCTGTTAACAGAACCAGGATCAGAGGTGGGCGGAGCATCTGTTAACAGAACCAGGATCAGAGGTGGGCGGAGCATCTGTTAACAGAACCAGGATCAGAGGTGGGCGGAGCATCTGTTAACAGAACCAGACTCAGAGGTGGGCGGCCATCTTCCTCGACCGGTTGGGGTGAGAGGAGAGCAGAGAGAGAAAAGGACAGCAGAGAGATAGAAGAGAAGAACTGTTGGTGGAGACGACAAACGCAGAGCAGAGACATGCAGCTCCATGACGGGACATCTGGAAATATTTCTCTACATAAAGATGTTTTAAAAAAACAAAGCATAACTCTTCCTCAAATCTCTGATATAATTCTGCCTCGAGGACATTCCACTGAATCATTCAGCTGTGTGTCAAATAACATTGAAAAAGGACGCAGGTCATTTTGGGGCCATATTTTGAATATATTTTTCATCACATGGTTGATATTTTATTACTTCGGCCGTGACAGCTTTATTCCCACATATTAACATGACTTGAGGCTCTTTTCCTGCCTGTTTCACTGCTGCTGTAAACTCAGGCAGCTCCTGTGTTGCGACCTTAATACCTGACATGGTGTTGAGGTGGATTTCCAGCCGAGTCTGAACAGCCATTTTCTTGTCTGCGAGCGGCTGGTTTCCCCGGCAGACATGACACATCCCTGCAGCTGCAGTCAGCAGCAGCGTCCTCCTCTCTGTTCTGTCTCGCTAATCTGCGTCGGAAAGCTGTTTAGTTTAGAAATCTTACTTGCAAAGATTGGCATGTACTTTGACTCTATTAGCATAATTCCACTCATTTATTCATGCAGTCTTTTCATTTATATTTCAAATCAGAAAGGAGTTGGGGCTGGTCAGCATGAGATTTAATAATTGATTTGGCCTGACTTCCAGTGGCATGCAGTGCTGTTTGAGTGAGAGGCTAATTAATCAACATTTCTTTGGATTGGAACAGTCAGGCGTGAGATTTTCCTTCAACCAAAACCACTTAAAATTTGAGAAATATATATTTAAAGAAGCGTCTGAGGACCCGGGGCTGTGGAATGAGGCGAGAGCTCCAACGTGAAATTGAATTAACAAGTTGCATGCCATCTGGTTTTGACACAAATGTCCGAGACTCCTCCGAGCCCACGCAGCAGATTTCCAATTCAGAAACTCTCTTCGAGGAGGAGGCGGACAATCAACCGCTATCAACTTATTTCAACCAATCACAGGCCTCTGCTGCTGTTTGAATCACTTTTCCCCAAAACACTCAAAAATTCTCTTTTAATTGTCCATTTTTACTGGGTAATGTTCACTTTTTGTAGCTTCAGCATTAGACGAGTAGGAATGGATTCACAGCACAAGACTGCTCAATGTAAAAGTCAGCAATCAACACACTCACAATCACACTGCTGATGTTTAACAGCTGGAATTCTGACTATATAACCAAAGTATTGGACAAATTACTACGTGACCTAATCATTTCATTTCATTCTTATTTATTCCGCTCACTGTAATGCTTCTTTACACATTGTATGAATCAATAGGAGCAGGAGCAAGAGCAAGAAACGATGATGCCAGAAGCTCCAAAAAATATTATAATTCAATATGTGGGAGTTAATGTATTCGGCCTGTCTCTTCAACAAAACCAATTAGATAACTCCTTTGAATAAATCTGATGAGAAGTCACATAAATGTAAACTGTGACTGTTAAGTAAACTCATCCCTGACTGTGTGATGTAGGGAATTATTTGATCATGCTACAGACATTGCATATTAAATATTTGTTATACCCAGGGCTGACAGCCTTTGAATTTACAAAATCACATTTAGACATTTTAATCTGAACCTGTTGTCGATCTGCTGGTGTGAAATGTTGGAAGATAAAAGATCTTCCTATTTGGACCGTGAATGTTTGTATGCTGTCTCTTAGAAGTCCAATATTTGTGAGGATATTTCATGCCGAACCAGAATTGTAACCAACAGTATCATCACTGGAACCTCGATTATTATATCTACAAATAATCGAAGTGTTAATGATTGGACGAAACCTTTGGTGGATACCTGACCACTGTTGGTGTGAGTAGTATCAGTGTTGCTGGTGGCACATCTGGAATATAGATGGACAGATTGTTATAATTTGTAAACACCATCAGTGATGTCATCATCCATCAGTGATGTCATCGTTGGTTTGTGAACGTTATGAATCCTCCAGTTCAGATTCTGTCCGTCACCATCTTTGCTAGTTCGGTGCGGTTTGGAGCAGGAAGTGACCATATTTGGATGAGCTGGGGGAGGAGCCAGCGGTGGATCTGACCAATCTGATTGGAAACCTGACGATACTATGTCCCGCCCACCGATAGCTGTAACCTGACTGCACCCCAGGCCTGTCAATCAAACAGACACGCCCCCAAAAACAGGTCTTCTTGAATCTTCTTTTCTCATGAATGAGGGATTATTTTCAGATGGACCTCCAGAAAACTAATAAGAAGGAGTGACTTTAGCTAACAACACCGAGATAACTGATGGACACATTTTATTCACTTTGGATTTGATGAGAGAAGTTGAATGGGAGTCTATGGAGCCGGAGGCTTTTTGGAGCCGACCTCTAGTGGCACTCGCTGGTATTGCAGCTGAAGACACTTCTGCATCGGAACTATTTTACAGACCTGAAACTAAAAATCACTTTTATATTCAGTCTGTGAATATAATGGATAAACTCTGATTCTGTTTTGCTCTTCTTTCAGGACATCCCATCAAGCTGGAGTCCAGGTAACCGGAGTGTTGGACTTCCTCCTGGACGGAGAGCCGTACGGCCGCCGCTCTTCCCCATGCAGGCTCTCGAGATGGGGAGCTCTGAGAAAGCCGCTGTGATTGGCTGGGGCTCCTTCATCGAGCTCGCAGCCTGAGGAGGAGCAGGAAGCATCTCGGGGCGGGGAGGGAGGGGGAGGCGGGTGTCGAGGACCCAGAGGTGGACCATAACCACGACCTGCCAAGCTCAGGCTCAGCCCAGCGGCAGCATGTCGGTGCTCGGAGGCTCTTTGTGGATGTGTTGGTCCGTGGCCAAGGCCAAGCTTCTGCTGTGGGTTGTGGCGTCCGTGTGCGTGGCCGCCATTCAGGCCCAGCAGCACCCGGTGGTCACTACCAATTACGGGAAGCTGCGGGGAGTGAAGGTGACTTTACCCAATGAGATACTGGGACCAGTGGAGCAGTACTTGGGAATCCCGTACGCGTTGGCCCCGACGGGGGAGCGCCGGTTCCAGGCGCCGGAGCCGCCCATGTCCTGGCCGGGCATCAGGAACGCTACTCAGTTTGCGCCGGTTTGTCCGCAGTTCTTGGAGGACCGCTTTTTACTCAACGACATGCTGCCCGTGTGGTTCACGGCCAACTTGGATACAGTGGTGACCTACGTGCAGGAGCAGAGCGAGGACTGCCTCTACCTGAACATTTACGTCCCCACGGAGGACGGTAGGTCGACTCATCTTTGTCTCTCCTGCTTCCTACGTGTTGTTGTGTTGGTTCTTCTTGCTTGATCGTACCGAGTCTCAACCCCTGCTGGGATCCACTCTGACACCAGCTGGGCTACTTGTGATTCATCTTGAAGTGAATATCGATGCTTGAAGATGTCGTTGGTTTGTGTTCTGGCAGCTGGTAGTGCGATACATGAATCGTAGTGCAGACCTTAAATATCATCATCCCAAGGACCAGCAGATTCAGGGTGACTCACCTGGACTCTGACTGGTCGTGAACAAACATGTCCACCACAGCGCTGAGGACAGTAGCTTCATTTAGTGCACCATCACTCCAACACAAAACAAACGCTTCAATATTCACTACCTCTTTCATTAGAAATGTGACGTCACACCCTGTAATGATGTGAGAGCTCCGGTTGCCGCGGTATCCGCACGGTTTGAGTTCAATTACTTGAAATCGGCTCGTAGAAGACATTTAAAAGTCTTCAACGTCAAGACTTAAGGATGTTTCCGGTAAGCTGTGTGGGATTGTTGTTGCAGAGCAGACGAGCCGGACAGGAAGTCAGCCAGGAGAGCACAGGGCAGCCAGATGATTTTCAAAATAAAACCCCCAGCCTCCAGATTGTGCATCATCACCGAGGTCTTTCATGTCGGACGAGAAATGTGTTGTCTTCGTCCTACAGGCCCTGGACGTGAAATAGTTTTGAAGTAATTATAAGGATGAATGTGTTTTGTTTTTAACAACTAAAACAAGGCAACCTGTGTGAACTCGAAGAAGAAAATAACATCATGAAACACAAAACGGACAAAAACGAGACCTTTTAATAACGTTGGTTCACGAGAAGCAGTCGTCGCTACTGTTAGTTGTGTTCGAGGCTCTGAGGCTCAACTCTGAAGTGTTTATGATTTTTTATTGATAAATTGATGTATTTTACGTCTATCCAGGATTGGGTTATGATCATTAAATTAATTAGCAACTATTTTTATATACTGCTGAGAAGTACTGAAAAGAAATTAGATAATGATGATAATTATATATAATTTTGGGCCATTTCATCGAGACTGATTTTTCATAATTTGGACTGAATCATCATGAATCTGATGTTCATGTTGTTGTTTTTTTATATGTGGTGTTAAGAAGGTCCTAAAAATAAAACCTAATCAGACATCCGACTGAATTTATTAACACATCAGGTGTTGAGATCAGAAAACATGGAGAATCCATCCACATGATAAAACATACAAAAGTAAGATAATCAGAAATAAAGACAGGTCTCTTGTAGAAGATGGTTTGATCTGAGAATGACCTTTTTTCAGATAATTCAGATGTTTTCTTTGTTTTTTTAATCTTTCGTCAGGTTGTTGGATTTAATGCACCACGTAGTGCCCTTAAAAATAGTCTTTATCCAAAATCTCCGTTTTCTGTGTGACCCCTGAACGACCTCTGCCGGTGTCCTGTGGTGTCTGTTAACACTCTGCAGCTCCACTTTAACTTTTCACTACGGTGCCACCAAACTTTCCCCTTTCGGTGCACCAGCACATAATTTAGGTGAATCCAAAAATTGTAACTACATCTTTTGGGGCTGCAGAAGTACATTTTAAGCGTTACTTTTTTTTTTTATTAGTTCCCATAAATCATTTTTTTGAGCACGTTGTGTAAAAGCTTGAAGATTGAAACCATTTCCTGCTTCCTCTTTCACAGCTGCTTGAAAAGCTTCGGGACACCTTCACTCCTGTTCACAATAAATTGCTGCTCATTCGTGTCTTTCATCAGAAAATGTATTTACAAGAAATTCAGAGGCTCTGCTTTCCTCAAAGGACATCGTCATTTATTTTTGATTGGGAAATATGGATCATAAAATGCAGTTACATCCACAGAGTTCTTCCAGCTCTGCGTTGACCAGCACACGTGTCCTCACGTGTCCTCACCTGTCCTCACGACACGCATTTTTCCCCTTCGTCCCACATATGAGGACAATGTCCCACATTTTGATTGGCTCGCATACCGCCATGTATTGTGAAACTTCATCTTCCTTTTCAGTCACTCCAGAAGTACTTTTGTAATTGTTGAAATCAAAAATGTTTGATTTTGTGGTGGATTTTCAGAAAGAATCTGATGTAATTTGAGAAGTTATGGAATTTTTTTTTTTAATTTTTTTCATTACAGGAATTTGAAAAAATTTCAACTCCAGAAAGAAAAATGTGATTATTTTTTTTTTTAAGCACTAACTGATGAAGGAATAAATCTGTAATCACTTCCTGTGATAATAATCATTTAATTTAAAGTTCCTGTTTTATTTGGCGATGAAAACAGGAGCAGAGCCTTTCTGACTATAAATGAGTTATTGGAGGAATTTTCTTGAATATGTTAATTATTGAGGATTTTCCTGAAGGGAGTTATTTTTATGCTTTCTTTATTTACTTGTGGGAGAACAGAAAGTTGCATTCAAATCAAATCCATCTGTTTGGTCCTTCCACATGTTAAAGAGGCTAACCTGTAACCAGCATGGTATATACGCTACGTTGGATAAACATTTCCAAATTCATCACTTCGTCCCGCACAAACCGAATCTTTTCTCCACATTTTTCTCGTTGGGATCTGGTCACAACATAATCCTTCCACTGTAATCTGATATTATACTCTTATTTTAATGTCCCTGCTGTAATCTTCATAAACAGATTATCACTGTAAAATGCAGGATTGTTGCAGTAGTTTCTGTCAGATTAAAGTCGTATCCAGTTGCTTTGTATTTTTCTCCTCTTCATACGTGCTCTTGATCACATGCTCATCTGTGCTTTAACTCGACAGCATGATGTTCGTTTTTCCGGGGCTCGTCTGACACTTCACACGTCAATCAAACACGTCAATCAAACACGATAATTTAGAGGCTGGGAGGGAAAAAAAGGAACATTTCTGACATTTCCCCAAAGAGTCATTTGTTATTTCTTTTCTAAATGAAGTTGACATGATTGTCAAATAGAGTCCAAGCTCAGAGGAGCTTTACAAATGAATCAGGGAGGAGAGAAAGCATGTTTTCTTCTCCAATAAATGAAGTTGCTTCTCGTGCAGCTCATCACAGATCCTTTGATTTCACCATGTTTTTTTCCCAAGAGAGAGGAAATGCAGAGCCTCCTGTCAGCTTGCTGCTTTGTACAACAGCTGATAACAAGGCTGTTAACCAGGAGTGATGCAACACGACAACAAATGGCAGCGCAGGACGGAAAGCTCGGCGGTAATGGCTTTGCTTTTTTTCCACACTCGCTTGTTTAAGTGAGCACTTGAGGTTTGGAGGAGGTGTGACGCTCGGACCAGCGCAGTTCTGCAGCGTCCAGGTTGGGCTGCAGCTGCATGAGTGTGTTGGAGGTCAGAGGGGGGGAGGGGGGAGGCGGCGGCCATGTTTGAGGACGCAGCGGGGTCAGCGTGCACGGCACATTAACGTGAGCGTCTGGCAGAGATCTTTGACAGCTCTGCGCTAAATTTAGTCTGAGCTCTGAGTACATGATAGATTAAAGAAGTGCAGGAGAGGGATAATCTCTCAATCCTGCGTCGCTGCACAGTTGGAAGCTTTTCTCAAACCCCCCCCCCCCCCCCCCCCCAAAAAAAAAAAAAAAAAAAAAAAAGTAATTGTAGTCCAGAGGGGATTGAGTCAAATACATCAGAGCAGCCTATGTGCTGAATATATTTTGGGTTTCTGCTTCTTTTTTGTGCATTTTGCTTCCATGTCTGCAGATAAAAGTCTGTCTGACTTCAGCTCGTTGTCGTTTGATGCTTGTTTGACCGTTTCCTGATCATTTTGTCCAGATGTGTGGAAGCTGTGTAAAGTTGCTGCTCATGCTTTTATTGTGAAGTTGTAGGAAATGCAGTGCAACCTTTAAAGAGTTTAGAGAGATGTGAGCGTATTCTGGGATGTCACTTTTACATGTTGCAGGACGACCATCTTCTGAATACCACTCATTAAAGTTGAATATCGTTTCTATATTTGTTGCCTGGGTTTGGATAGATCTGGCACATTGAAAATAAAAATAACATTTGACAATAAAAAGGAAATGTATAGAAAAAAAGTCAAGAAGGAAGTAAAGATTTGAAGAAATAAAGTTGATATTATATTTCCAGAAAAAAGTCAAAATGTTCAGACAGAAGCTTTTGAGACTAAAGTCGAAATTTTGAGAATAATATTATATTTTAAAAATAAATCCAAAATGTTGAGAATCATAGGAAGCATGTTTGGATCAAACAACTTGATCAGTCGTCATGTGATACAACACGGGTGTAACCATGGATACCATCGGGCCATTAAAACTGATTCTGAAGTCGATGTACACGAGGATTCTTAGAGAATCGAATCATAAGCAAGTTTGATTTATTCTCAAAAGTATGACTTTAACCTTGAAATATTATTTTATTATGGCATTTATTTCTCCTTAATGTGTCTCAGATACGTCGTCATAGTTACTCCAACTGATATAAATGCGCAAGTTAAGTCATAGTTATTCATATATGACATTGAAACAACAAAGTTTGACCAAAGTGCTGCAAATAATCAAACAGAGTTAAACACTTAAAGAGACTTGATCATAAAAAGATGCAAAAAAAACTGTTGAAATCAAAAGACACCAGGAAGCAAACAGAAATGAAGGAGCAGTAAATAAACATTAAATGGTGGTTGATGTCTCTTCTGTCCGTCTGAAGACGTCTCTTGTGTCCGTCTGGAGACGTCTCTACTGTCCGTCTGGAGACGTCTCCTGTGTCCGTCTGGAGACGTCTCTTCTGTCTGTCTGGAGACATCTCTACTGTTCGTCTGAAGACGTTTCTTGTGTCCGTCTGGAGACGTCTCTTGTGTCCGTCCACTCCTTCCTGCTTCTAGTCAAGAGTATAACCGTCTTGTTGAAGAAGGAAAGCTCTCCTGAACCATCTGAAGTAGAAGTTTGGTCTTTGACAGGAAACTCTGAACTTTTATCCCCAACAGTCAGAGTCACTAGAAATGTTTCTGCCACTGAGTTGTACAAGTTTAAACTCACTGAAGCTGTGAGGTATCAGCTGGACAACACGATGGAGCTGCAGTGGAGAATCATAAATAACAATAAAATAAAAGAACTATTCACAACAACGTGAACTCTATAAAGTTTGTAAAACGTCCATCTGGGTTTGTTTTCATGATAAAGCTCCTAAACATCTTCTGTCCAACTGCATTTCTGTCCATAAGCAGGACGATCTGCCCCGTAGCTGTAATACAAGAGACGGATTGATGTTAGTGAAAGATAATAACGATGATGGAGAGCTGGAGGATCGAATCGGAGGCAACATGGTGGACTGGCAGTTGAAGCAGCTGAACTTCATGCTGAGGAGAAACACCTTGTTCTGTCTCTTTCTAAATGCATCTACTGCAAACAAATGAAATAAAACGTGGAAACAAAATGTTATTTCCGTACAGGAACTTCTATAAATATGATCCGTATGTCTGCAGGGTTTATAAGTGATGATGCTGATAACGGTGCACGCTGGACATTCAGCCAATCAGGGAAGCGATTAGGACGAGTGATGTGTTGATGTTCATCTGCTCATCCAACACGGTTTCACACGTTTCAGCCTGAACGCAGCACGTCAGTGCGGACGGCCGAGTCTGGAGAGAAGTGTGGTGGCCTCCATCCCGATATGTCTTATTACAGCAAATAGAGAAACAACAGTGTGCAGAGTGGATGAGCGGGCGGTGATAATGTGTCTGCAGTGAGAGCTCAGCGGGGAGTGACACGTCGATCCCGGCTGCAGCGCCCCTCGCTGCCCATCATCTTTATATCCCCCGAGTTGGCCTTTTCAGAAATCCAATGTAATGTCAAATTATCCCGCCAGCCGGGGATCAGGGTGGGATTTATACTGCTGCTGCACCTCAAGTGGGCTGACAGATTAAGCGATGCCTATTCTTTGTCATCTGATTTGGAGTTGAAAGAGGAAATCCGTGGCGGCCTGCGCTGAGCACGCTCAGATGACTGTACAGTACACTGGAGTCCGTCTGCAGCTGAAGACACTAAAGAATGAATCAGTGAAGATGTTTCCTCGGGGGATTTCTCATAAGACAGCACCTCCATGTTTTTAACTCTTCATATCTCCCACTTTAGTTCACTGTTCCTTCCTTTGTCCTTCCAGCCCCGTGCTTCATGATTCATCCAGCGCTGAAAAACCAAGACACATTTTCACCATTTCTTTCTGCTGCATTGTGGCAAGCTGTTCCTTTAAAGTCCTCTGCAGCATGTTAACACAGCGCAGATAAAAAGAGGTGAACGGAGAGAAGATGGCTGGAAGACTGCACTTTTTTTTCCCAAGCTGCTACAGTTCAGTTTTATTTACTTTCATCTCGATGCCAAACACAGGAAGTGATTATGTAATTCAGTAGTTTGTAAAGTGAGCACTTGCACTTTATTCGGTGCAGCCGGAGGTCCAAATATGTGCAACACTCAGCCTGACTGCCGTGGAACACAATCCCACATCAGCTCTGTGAATTTCTACTGTTCACTTATTTTTCTGTGTTTTTTGTGGTTATAAAAATGCAAATGAACAGCAGAAGAAAGAATTTGTATTCGTCCTGCTTTCTGCTCTGTTCACATAGTTGGATAATTGTATCGATCCAACACCTACGACAATAATGTTAAATTCACTGCTTCAAATTTGACTCCACAGCTCCGCAGTCTGGAAAGTTTTAAAATGCAAATAATTTAAACAATTGAGGAAGAGTGAAGATTATTTACACTGAATATATTTACTGTGTCAAAATTACAAGGAAACATTTGTTAAAAGGACAATTACTTAACTGTTAGTCTTTAAAAGCTGAATTATTCAACCTTGCACACCACTCCTGACAATAAATCATGTTTATGATATTAGTTAAAAAAAAATATGGGATGCTGTGTAAGAATGCGATGATTTAAAGATCATGTTTAACCATCTTTGATTGAAAATACAACAAATACAACAGCAAATGTTGAAACTGAAAATGTTTATTGCTTTATAAAAATGAGATGGTTATTTTGAATTTGATGTCAGCAACACGTCTCTATAAAGTAGGGACAGGGTCATGTTCACCACTGTGTTGCACAACTCTCTTCTTTTAACAACACTGTAAATATTTGGGAACTGAGGAGACCAGTTGTTGGAGTTTTGAAAGTGAAATGTGGTCCCAGGCCAGTTTAGCATGAAAAAAGAACAAAAGGTGGATATTAACCACTCAGCAGTCATTGAACAGTTGCCATAATGATGGAAAATCCGACATAACAAACAAACACATGAGTGTGTTTTGTATTTGACTTTATTCAATTGTTGTTGTTGTTGTTTTTTTTTAAATTTAGTCATTTTTAATCTTCAATACCAGAGACTTAGTGGCAGTAAAATGAGTGTGAAAAAGTTAAAGAGCAAGCAGGGAAAGCTCAGTGTGTCCCATCTCCTTATAGGTCCCAGAAAGATCTTTCTTATCTGGTATATAATTGAGAAAAATCTGCTTATATCAGCTGTACAACTGAGGCCCGGTAACATGGAATATAATGACACCAAATTTAGAAAACCACTGAAGAAAAAGTAGGACATTTTAGGGGCATTTTATAGTTTCATCCAAAAAATACATGAATATATTTCAATTTCAAACCACACACTGTAAGGAATACAAATACAACATGCAATATTATGCAAATGATCCTTAAAATTATATTATTGGAACTGTTCATCACTTGAATCTGCTTGACAAAGTTATTTACAAGCAGCAGAGGTGAGCAGGTTAGTCTTGATCAGATTACAGATGGAAACAAGGTTAGTATTTTTAAACATATTTTTTTTAACATATTCCACAAATATAAAATTAGTGTTCAACATAATTTACCATTAAAACTAACATTTCTTAAGTCAGAATAAATCTTCTCTACAATGAAAAAGACCAAAGCACACGGCTGATTATGCAAGATGATGTCATTTCTAGCTCTATCAACAGTCTCTATGTTCTTCTTTTCTCTCTCTGCTCTCCCCCCCGGGCGAGGCAGATGTTCTCCACCTCTGAGTCCGGTTCTGTCGCAGGGTTCTTCCTGTTAAAGGACAGTTTTTTCCTTCCAGCTGTTGCTCGTGGGAATTGTTGAATAGTTTGCTTCCTTTGTATAAAGTTGTAAAGTTCTGTTGTAGAACTTTAATGTGTTAAATGCCCTGAAAGAAGTTGTTGTATAAATAGAATTAGACTGAAGTAAATCTGAGTGGTGGAGTTACTGAACATCAGTTCTGATGAAGGTCTAAATCTTTCCAACAATGACCATGTCCCAGAAAACAGTCAGCTGAAGACAAGACCTCAAAAATCAAAGTCATAAAATCACTAAAACAAAAAAAGATCAACATGGTCGTTTTGACTTGCGAAGAAAATCCAGTTTCTCCATATAACACCAGCAAGGCTGAGTAAGTTAGAGTGAGTGAAATAAACTGAGACGTATTTTATAGCCTCCATTATTGTGAAGAGATTCTGGGACATTTCCATTCACACCAGTGGAGCTGAACATTTCTGGGAGCCAGAGAGCATTAAATGAGCTGCAGCTGAGGGCCCATCAGGTACAGCTCAGCTCACCGTCACCAATCAATCTGTAAGAGTAACGTATGAATGAGGTACATCTGAATGTGAGCGATGAGGGCTTCTTCCCATGAAGGACCTCGAACAAATCAAAATGTTGCCGTTGTCTGCAGAAAGATGGTTTCCTGTGATCGAGATGATTTAGTTTATAGATGTTACGTTTGGGGAAACAAACTGAGCAACTCCAGGAGCCTCACCAACAGTTCATGTGTTGGATCTCTATGCCGTTCTTTTCTCTCTCTGCTCTCCCCAACCGGTCGATGCAGATGACCACCCATGGTTCTGTTGGAGGTTTTTCTTCCTGTAAAAGAGAGTTTTTCCTTCCTTCTGTTGGAGGTTTTTCTTCCTGTAAAAGAGAGTTTTTCATTCCTTCTGTTGGAGGTTTTTCTTCCTTTAAAAGAGAGTTTTTCCTTCCTTCTGTTGGAGGTTTTTCTTCCTGTTAAAGAGAGTTTTCCCTTCCTTTTGTTGGAGGTTTTTCTTCTTAGTTTATGTGGGAAATGTTGAATTGTTGGGTTTCTTTGTATGATAATGTTAATTGCCATGAAATAACCTGTGTTGTCATTTGGCGCTTTATAGATAAGACTGAATTGAAGTTAAAGTTCAGACGATCATTATTACAGCGCAAATGTCAGAAAAAGACAACATGATTTCAGATGAATTATTATTTAATTAAATGTGTGTTTTAGATAATGAATTTTGATTTATTTAAAATCTGTCGGTCTTGGTTCAAACGTGGTCGATGTAGAAGCAGAAATCTAATCTCGAGATCAATTGCATGTAAACGCTGGGTTTTACACTAATCAGATTATCACAGTGTATCTAAATCTATTCTTGGATTCCCTCTTTTAATCTGATTTCTTCTGGCTTCTCGTGTAAATGCAATCATCGAAAGCTTTTCATTTTTTATCCCATGTTGCTGACCGCGGTGGAGCTTCTGGCAAGTAATCTGCAGAAGGAACCCACTCGTTTGTGGCCCTACCTTTCCCAGAGCTGTTATCGTCTGGCTCCTTATTTCACCACTTAATGTGGCTCTCCAGTTCTCAAAGTGCCTCTGAAAGGCAGCGGGAGGGTTATGACAGACACACAGGAAGCGGCAGGAGGAAATCACTTCAGGCTGGGTCACGGAGAGACGGAGAAGTGGTATCTGTCTTCTCTCAGTCCTGCGTGTTGCATCAGATACAACAACAGTCAGGATGTGACATTTGGAGGCTGTGATCTCGTGACATGCAGCACTTGGTTGCCATCAGGCTGTCTTCAAGGTAGTCCTGGAAAAATACAGCATGTCACATGGCAGTGAGTGATGGGAATCTACATGGCAACAGTTTGAGACTGCAGCGATGCTTCCAGTTCTCTGTCTTATTCTGTTGTTTTAAACTGAAAACAGTGTTTTAGTGTTCATATATTTATTTTTAGGGTTAGAATTTGATGTTTTTTCTTCACAATTTTTCTCTAAGATTACTTTTGTATTTTCTCTTGCATTCTTCTCCCAGCTATTACCGTTCTCATTTTTTATTTTGCACTCATAAACCATTTATTTTTTGCATTATTTTACACAGTTTCCATTTAGTAAAAGATGCTCACATTCTCCTGCGTCCTTTTACCAATTACTAAGCTTTGTCTTTAACTCAAAACCTGTAAACTTTCCCACGCCGGAGGTTTCTTCTCCGGGATCAGAAAGTATCCGTTAATAAAACATAACTTTTCTGCGAGTTTTAAAGAAGAAGGTTTCAAAGCACGGCACATTCATGAAAACGCTGCCTGGTGCTGCTGAGGCAAAACGTTATGTAGTATTGTTAAACTTAATTTCTGTTTCATCAGATTTGGTCGAGCTGCAGTTGACAATTTGTTGTTGTTCTTACTTATATACTATTTATTTATTGATTACTTTTCTAGTAGACTAGGTTGTGAGTGCTGTCAGCAAGAGTTATATTAAGTTCTCTTGCATACTCTGTTCTAATTTGTTCTCCAAAAACAGGTCTTCTTGAATCTTCTTTTCTAATGAATGAGGGATTATTTTCAGATGGACCTCCAGAAAACTAATAAGAAGGAGTGACTTTAGCTAACAACACCGAGATAACTGATGGACACATTTTATTCACTTTGGATTTGATGAGAGAAGTTGAATGGGAGTCTATGGAGCCGGAGGCTTTTTGGAGCCGACCTCTAGTGGCACTCGCTGGTATTGCAGCTGAAGACACTTCTGGATCAGAACTATTTTTTAGACCAGGAAGTTACTATGTCGTATATGTGGTGTGTAATTCTTTGTAGATGGCTTTAACAGCTTCTCTATATCTATATATCTATCTATATATACATGTATATACATCCATTGACAGCACCTGCATACAGCATATAAGTTTAAATTGTTATTGTTATTGATATAACATTAAAGGTCCGTTCAGGAAGTAAAGTTGTGAACATGTGTAATGCTGATATTATTAAACCTCATTCACGCCTACTGAATTTGTGGCTTACCTCAGCTGATACATGATGTCAATGAGTTCAGCATCACTGCCTATGACATCCATGTATTTCACTACTCCCGGCTGTATATGGCAGTTTATACACTAAAACCCTTGTGAAATATTGATTTCATAAGGCCGGGGGTGTGCATATTTATCTGTGTGTGTGTGTGTGTGTATTCTGATTTATTGAGGAGTGCTTGTTTGTTGTGCACACATCTGTGTGTTTGTGTGTGACCAGCCTGAGCAGATGTGGACGTTCATGCTTGACCGGGCTCCGCTAACATGGCACTACCCCCGTGTTTGTGCAGCTTGCTCTCTCAGCGAGCAGCTTCAATGTATAAACACTCCACCATCCCGGCCATACTGCCACATTATGGGCCTGTTGAGACCAATTCGCCACTATTTGCTGATCATTGAATGCTACAGCACACACATGGAGGTGGGCGTGAAAAGGAGACATGGATGATACATTGTGAACAGTGTAAGAGCTCAAGGACCGTTGGGCAGCGTGGATAATGGGCCCATTTATCCAGATAAACCTTCCATTTGTCTCAAGTCTGCTTTATTCCCCGGCAATGAAGCAGTAATAACCTCTTTCATATTTCTACCATTTTTAAGATATACTCCATGGTTTAGTGAAAGTGTGTAATGCTAATATAAATAGAAATGGATTATAAAACACCGTTTACAAATTTGAGATTTAAGAAAACATCTTCAAACATCACCTGAAATCGCATCAGCCCCATGTTTGTGTGTTGATACACAGTCAACAGACAGTTAATCTATTTTAGCAATGGAAAGAAGGAACAAAACAGGTAGTCGTTCAGGCGTCACTTTGGCAGCAAACGGTGAAGTGAATATTAAGACATATCAGCAAACAAAAATGACATAGAAACATTTAATGTGCTTATTAATTCGAATATTCAGACACAACTGATTTATGTGGGACAGTTTCTTGATGTTAAGCCTTTCTCATTTAGTCTAGCACACACAGTTCATTTGCTGCCTCATTAAGAAGATGAGTTTCAGCCATGTTGGTTGTTGTTGGGATGGATACACTCTTATTCCTTAATGTAATACGAGATTCATTATATATTTTTTCTGTTTCTCATAATTTGAACCGACATGATGTGGTGCACCTTACCTGGAGTGATGATGTTGATCGGGTTTGGGCCAAGTGATACGCTGTAGGTCAATGAGGTCATATGTTGTCGTGTGTTTTTGGGAGTTCAGTTGTTTGTGTTGTTGAGGATGAATATTAAAAGAAGCAGTTTCATGTTGAAGAAACATTTCCATGCTTTTCTTAACCCACTGCCCAAAAGTAGATTGTCTAAAAAAAACCCACTTCAGTTTATCGTTAACTCTACGAAGTTACCAACGTTATATTAAGAAAGAGGTTAAACTCTGAACTTCCTCTAAAACCTTGTAAAAAGAGATATCGTGACCTTTTACAGACAAGATACCGCATGTAGAGCACTGAGTATTAGACATACAGGTAGATGTGTTTGCACAGGCTAGTTCCTAGTTCTCGGAGTATTTCAATCCTGTAATTAGAAATAAATATAGAAAGTATTAGCAGCAACATGTAGTTAAAGTATTAAAAAAGTCTTGGTTTGATTATATGTGACATCATTATATTAATGGTGAAGTATCAGTGTGTCAGAAGCATGTTACTGTTGTGGATGGTAGTCGGGAGCATTTCCGGGGGCCAGTAGATCTTTGGCAGCCTGACATCATTGTGGAATTAAGGCCATGGCTTTAAAAGACCAGGTTTTCACTTTATTAATGTTTATAAATTATGAGGACGGTTATATTGTTAACAGCAACAGAGGCCTCCCTGTGTTTTGGTTAATAAAGATTACTATCGTACATGGAGACTCCAACATCTGAGGCTGAGTCCTGTGATTGAAGACCTTCCAGCAGTTTATGAGTTTCCATGTTTAAAGTCTCATCTCAACATGGAAAAGACTTGGAGCCATGAAGTAAAGCGGTTTATCTGGAGCCAGACTTCATGTTACACTGCTGTTTAAAGTAAATATGCTCACAGGTTGAAAGCTTTGCCTTCTACTTGTTCTTGTCTGACAGTATTCCAGAGCAGGGTGTGTCCTAAACTGCTGTCAGCACATTTTATTGGAGACGTCCTGTTACATGACCTCTAACCTCAACCAATGGTCTGTCGGTAACGGACACCACCTTATAATCTAAAATCTCTCTTCTTATAGGCTTTTCTTGCCACTCTATATTTTGAACTGGACCGGTGTACGAGGGCGGATCAGTGAGTTCTGGGACGGCTGCTGTTGTGTACACATGGTACTGGACAGGAAGGAGGAGGAAGGTATAACCCCAAAGAAAAAGTGTTACAAATTCAGCCGTTCGATCATCACCGGTTCCTGAGTTACACCCGTCTTTATGAGTTCTGGTCGGTGCACGCGGAGATTTTGGGTCAAACTCTGGAAATCGTCAACAGAGACCCTTGAAATGCTTCAGCCAGTCTCTGGGCGATGAAGCGACGAGCCGGGCAAAGTGATAGGAGGGATATTTGCGTTTCAAGAGGGGCGGAGCTTCACTGTTCAAGAGCGAAGAAGGCGCGTCAGGTCGGGAGACACCCGATGGGAGATTTTAGGACATTCATCGGGTAGTGGAGCGTGGATTTGTCCCCCAGAGTCAGACCGTCAACACCGAGTTCTTCTGAGACTTCCTGATCCGTCCTCGTCGTTAAGTGTTCCTGTTCATCTGGATAACAAAACACAGGACAGCTTTCAAAGTGACTATTTTTTGGAAGTAAAACCAACGTTATCCAGTGTCCTTGCTTTTACAAAAAGACTTGTTAACTCCACAAATGTAACGTATATTTGAACTGGAATTTCCTCAATACATGTACAGTACATGTCCTGAAGTATTGTCTTGGGAATGTTTAAATATTTTATTCTTATCAATTTGCTATCGGTTATTTTGGTTCCTTGCTACCTTTCTGATGTGGAAATGGTAAATGAATACAAGAGTGTTGATGATGCCCACAGCCATCAACGAGGTGGATTTTAACATGTTTCAACTGGAAACTTGAGAACCATAAGCTCTGCAGGTCTGAACGATGCGCTCAGACTGAACAATCAGTGCGTGTGGATGATACCGACGTGGCAGATATGTTTGCAGCTGATGGAAGTGTTGGGTCACACATTGCCGTGTCGGTCCTGCCAGGACGCCGCTGCTGTGCTCCTCGTTAGTTAAAGATGCTTCATCACACCTGTTCCCACAGGGTTTCCTCACAAAGAACCCCAAAACTTTTTAAATGCAGTTTTTGGTCATTTTGCTTTTTTTGGCTGAAAAAAAAAAATCCTTTTTGCTCTTTTTTTCTTTTTAAATGTTTCCCCTTATTCTACTTTTCTCCTCAACACCAGGGACCAACACAAACAGGCAAGGCGCAGATTTCAACAATAAAGCTGGCAGTGATACAGGTATTTTTCTATCTTTTTCCCCCCATTTTTTGACCAACAAAATAAAAGCCTGAAAGTTGTGCATGACAGCAAACATACAGAACCTTTTTAATCGATTTCATTTGACCTCCTTCCTCCCAGTCTGTTTTTTTGGGAGAGTCTCGGTAGACAGCTAAGACCTGAGCGAGAGCATCACGTGACTGACAGAGACAGTTGTATCGTCGGCTCGCCTTTGGTACGATCACAGCACAATGTTCCTTTAGTAGCTACTTACAACAACTTACCAGAAAAAGATCATTATTGGAAAAGTGGACAACATGTGAATAATGAAACCCATTCATGAAAGACCGGACGTTCTAATTGGTCTTCTTCGTGACTATAATACTTTGAAATTCATAATACAGACTTGGTCAATAAGGTTATTCATTTATTGTTTAAAGTTTCCGCTGGCAGGCCTTTGACTCATCATGTCACTCCAATCGGATTTGGCTGTTTAATCTTCAAATTTGGTACAGACGTTCACTTGGGCTCAAAGATGAACTGATTTGATTTTGGTGGTTATGGTGACCTCCCAAACCACGAATTGTGGTCATAACTAAACAGTTCTGGTATCCCACTGTCCTCCCAACCAACCCCATTACTAAACAACAAAGTAGGATCACTGTTGTAAGCCCACCATACTTGTGTCGACCTATATTTTATTATCTTGCTTTCTGGAGCTTTACATGGAGTCCTTCCCTCATTCTTTTTAGAAAACATTAAGTTCTGTCTTTCTATTTTAATTTAGTCTTTGGATTTTGACAATATCATAAAAGGCAACTCAAAGAAGTAACTTTGGGGAGAAAATTTAAATACCAGTTATCTTTATCAAATTGACACATTTTTCAGTTTTTGTATTTATTATTGAAGTTATAGTTGGCGGTAATTATATATTGAACTGCATTATAAAGAGAAGAGTTTCAAAGTTCCCTCCATTTATGTCTGTAGAGTGGACAGAATATTACAAATGAATTTGAACATATAAACTTCACAAAAGCAGAATATGTTTCAGAGATGTTTTATTGGGTTGGAGTTCCCAATAAAGTGCTCAGTGGCTGTATATGAACCGTAATACTGTACAAACTACGGTTTTAGGATTCAATGGATCCTCCAGAGCAGAAGGGGGCAGTCATGCCCCTAAAACACTGATTTCCAACCTCCATATTAAAAGAGAGGAGTTTTACTGCCTCCGTCTCTGGTCACGTGACCGAGCTCTCTCAGGTCCTGGTTGTTCGTCAAGCGTCTTCCGACTTTTTTTACTTCCCTTGAAGCCCATCTGAGCGCACTCCTCTTGTTTTTTGTGATTTAACCTCTTTCCTTTTTGGAGCCATTTAAATAATCAAATGTTTTGTGAGGCTAAAGGGCACTTCTAAACAGGAAGGAGGTCCCGGCAGAACTTTTTATTTATTTATTTTTGCAGTTTTTGATGACTCGTGATCTGAATTCAGCTCTGCATGTTATTTTGCCTCGTCTGATGAATTAAATCTTTGAAAACAATCACGTCTCTCTCTTTCCCGCTCTACATTTCCTTTTCTATCCTCCTCCATTGCTCGGTGAAGCATGAGCACTAACCCATGTTGTTTTGACAGTCGAAATTTGTTCACCGGCGGCTCTGAGAATATGTCTGCCACATCTCCGTTTTTCTTTCCTTTTCTTTCTTTCTTCTATTAACACCTCGCTCTTTGCATGATAATAACCGAACAGCGCAGTGTGTTTTTCCTCACTGGGTTGGCTGATCTGTGGGGACTGGCGCATGACTGCAGGTGAAAAAGCCTTCGGAGACGTTTCATTTAAAGGGCACCATTTGTTTTCTGTTGGAGAGACACGCAACTGCCAAAAAAAGCAGTGACATTTCTGGATGACGTTGTTGTGGTAGTTCAGTTTTTGAACTATCTGCTCTATCGAGTGATATATTCGACTCAGTGCTCGCTGTGAGTTCTTCTACATGATTTCGCATGAGCTTGACAACTCGGTGTGCTGTGAGACCATGAAGGCTTTAAAAGTTCACTTTAAAAGTTCACCGATTGTTGTTGTTGGTTTGAATTTCTTTAACGAGGAGTAAAAGAAGTTTTTCTCTCTTCCGTGACATATTATTATGATTACCTCCTCTTCTGGTTGGTCTTAAGAATTCCCCACATTGATGAATTGTTAAATACAAATTTATAAAGCGTCAATCTGGTTTATGTGTACAGTTAGATTCATTTTACAACAAGATGGCTGTGAACAAATCCAACTGAAATATCTTCATTTATTTGGTTCCTAATTAAATAAAAGATTAACAATCGTTAAAAAAAAAAAAAAAAAAAAAAATCTAATTACCAAATACATACAAAATATGTAATATTTCTATGGGATTGAAAAATGATCCTGCCTCAGTTTAGCTCATTGATATTAAATGTTATTTGATGCTTTTTTTCATAAACAGTTATAGTGCAAGTTACTTTTTTATTTACTACCAGCATTGTTTGATTTGTTTGTTTGTTTGGATCAGATCATTTTCACAAAGACGTTTATATTTCATAATGACATTTTTCATTACAAATTATTTTATTAATTCATTGTTATATTATATGCATTTTTCTGGTATTGTTGACTTCGTTTAGTCATATTTTTTTTTAACTTTTGAATACAACAAAATTAAGTCTTGATTGGAGAGGTCAGGCTGTCGATGGGGCAACAAACCCTCCAACGCATACGACCATGTAGATTGTTTATTTGTTTGTTTGTTTATTAGGTTAATTCCTGGGTTCGTTTTCAGCAAATATAAAACACTTGGTTCGGGAAAGATAATGGCTTTGATTCATTTGGTCTTACATTTTAAAGTACCACCTTACAGTTATGCGACCTTCATCACCATGGTAACAGTAAGTGTGGATTTAAAAACGGTGGTTGCTCCTCCTAACAACGAATAACTCGCCTGGACATAAATCCTAAACTTGAAAATGTACCTGTTTGTCGTTAATAGCACAATCAGACCTGGGGGGTCGTTTTCTGAGGGACGACCACCAGTTATGAACAGACCTTCAGGTTTCAGAGACCTGCTGCTTCACAAAGTATTCAGCCCCCTTCGTTTCATTGTGTTGTTGATCTCTGGATATTTTTGAAAAATTATTATCCATCAAAAAACCAAATCTTTTCCGTCTCTCAGAGTAATTTAAATGCTGTTTGACAAACTCCAAGCTGGCTGTTGTGTGTCTTTTGCTCGGAGGGTTTTCTGTCCGGTCGCTCATCCTTCCGGCAGGTGTTCCCGTCTCTGCAGAGGACTTCTGGAGCTTGTTAAGAGGAACTGTTGGGTCTCTGCTCGCTGCCTGCCCGAAGCCCTTCTGCTCACTTATTGAATTTGGCTGCAAGGTCGACATCTCAAAAATACTTCAAACAAACACGATAAACCAGACTAGAGTTTGAAGAGTAATGGCAGAGAGTCTTAATACTTCGAGAATTTTTATTTTCTGAAAACATGCCTTGACTTTGTCATTATGGGATATCAGGTGTAGATTGACTTTTGTCCATTTTTAAGTGTGCAAGTACTTGCAATATTCAGTGTCTACACACTACTGAGGTCACTGTTTTCATGAAGGTCACAGTTTTCATGGTCACGGTTTTCATGAAGGTCACCGTTTCCATGAAGGTCACTGTTTTTATGAAGGTCACGTTTTTGTGAAGGTCACGTTTTTCCTGAAGGTCACGGTTTTTGTGAAGGTCACAGTTTTCATGAAGGTCACCGTTTTCATGAAGGTCACGGTTTTCACGAAGGTCACCGTTTCCGTGAAGGTCACAGTTTTCATGAAGGTCACTGTTTTTATGAAGGTCACGTTTTTGTGAAGGTCACGTTTTTCCTGAAGGTCACGGTTTTTGTGAAGGTCACGGTTTTCACGAAGGTCACCGTTTCCGTGAAGGTCACCGTTTCCGTGAAGGTCACAGTTTTCATGAAGGTCACTGTTTTTATGAAGGTCACTGTCACAGTCTGGGTACGAAGGTGTTACATTCTGCATTTATTCCACATCCGGAGTATTTGAGTTGAGAAAGGTTTAAGGAAAAAGAATGATATTGAATTTTTTTTTGTTATGGTACTTGTAGGGAGAATAAATTTGCTGAAATATAATATTATTACGCAGTCAATTGATGAAATATGAAATCTAAATTACACTTTGCAGATGGAATTTGAACTCGCATTAGTGTCTCTAGATACAATGCAGCAACATTAAACTGTGCAGATGTGGATTGAAGGAATCAGACATTCGTACGGTGTTTCTGTTCCTCTCTCTGCACATGGAGGAATTATTACATGGGTGCATCAGCATGCGTTTTCTCAGGTGTACTCTACATATGTACTATTGTGTATACACCTTTTAAATATTCTATGTTAGACACTTACAGGAGGACAGGTAATGCAGGATGTGATAAAGTGATGCTAGCCAAGTGGGACTTTGTGTTGATTTGCTGATGAAGGTTCATTAAATTTGCAAAGAACAATTTTGCATGATTATTTTTTTTGCCAAGTAGCTCCACAGCTTTAATATTTATAGTTGGGAAATTATACGTAATGAAATGACACGAAGAGTAAACGGGCTATGAAAATGTTAATGGACATCAAAACAAAGAACTAGAGAACATTAATTGCTAAATAAACACAATATTATATTTTTTTTAATAACTGCTATGAGAGGTGAACAGGGAGTTGAGGTTTTGTCTCCATTAAACTTAAAGTTGATATTTAATAAACTCTTGACTTTTCTTCAGTATTCCTCTGAGATGTGTATTTAGTTTTCAGTGTTGCATTAGTAGCTCCACATATTTGCCTCCATCCCAGTTTGTGAGAAACCTTTAATTGACCCGAGGTTGGAGTACATGTTTAGTTCATTGCTACTTCATTACTGAAAATTACACTGCAGCATCACATTATTATTATTATTATCATTATTATTATTTCTGTTGGGAGCTCAGTGATGTCGTATAAATCCTCCAGTAAAGTGCTCGGGCTGCTTCCTCTGCAGTAATGAGCTGCTGCTGTGGTACATCAGGTGATAATTACATGCAAAGTGAGAGCGCAAATTGAATGAAAGTTTGCCCTGCGCCTTTCACTCAATTTGCGCTGTTACAGATGTAAACCTGGCTGGTGGCGTGTTTTTTGTGCCAAAAATCTTATACCAGTAAATGATCAGTCTCATGTTGCTTTAAACATTTTATTTATTGTCAGAGTCCAATTAACAAACCAAAAACAACAAGTTGGTCGATAAATGCTCTCTTTTTCTCTCATTTATGGATGTCAGTATTGTTTTAAAACAACTGGTCAGTGTAGTTTTACTGGAGACGGTTTTCTGTGGCGGATTAATCCATAGTGAGTATTTGTGGAAGCAGGGAGATGCATGTGGGATTGAATTAAAATGAACTGCAGTGTGTGTGCTGATGGTGATGAAGGAACTTGTCAACCAGGACATTCGTGTGGCTTCAATGTGTTTTAAAATTTTGGATAGTTTTAGTTTTTGGACAATAATGGAGCTCGATGTCTCAGAGAAATAAGAGAAATCAGAATTTGCTCCACACTCAGTTGTTGTTAATCAGAAACAGTCGAGGCTGTTTGTGTTGTTGTGACTCTGCACATAGAAGTCATTGACAAGAAGGCAAATAACGAAGACTGAGACTTAAGGTCTCTACACACCGAAGGGGAGGGACGAATAAAACACAAGAATACTTTTCATACCGGCAGTGATGCAAACTTGTGACAGTTTTTCCGAAAATAAGTTCAAATAGATTCACACCAGTTCATTCTTCTGGAAATATAATAGATTCTAAATGCCAAAAATATCTTTAATAAAATCAGCATGGCCAGTATTAAGTTAAGGTATACAACAGTTAGAGGAAACTGTAGCTCCAGCTGGACATACAGGCAGGTCTGAAAAATGCGGTTTGTTTGGGAATATTTTGGATTTTAGGGCATCATCTGAATGAATATTCTCCGCCCCCTTTACAAAAAAATAAAATGTCACTTTTTACATGCCCACAACAAACTTGTAGTCTTCAAGCCCATACGAGAATACCATGATGACATCACTGTGACATCATCAGGGTTACTTTACTCAACTTTACTAGACTTCCAAGACAATCTTCCAATCTTCATTTTTCCTTTATGAGGTTGTTTTCACTGATTACAACTAATGGCATTTAAGCAGTATAACCCTCGAGGGTGTGTTTTCACATCATTATTGGCATGATAGTTGTAATATTGTGATTGTACAACAAGTTACCAACTAAATAAAATATGTAATCAAAATGTATTATTGTGGGGCAATTCACTCTCAAAATATAAAACTTTTTGTCTACTTGTTGCTGTCTGGAGATGGTTTCTCCAACTGAATAAATACAGAACATAGAAACACTAAACTGATCAGCTAGCTCAGTCTGGTTGGAACAAAGATATCTGATGAACAAAGATATCTGATGAACAGATATCTGATGAACAAAGATATCTGATGAACAAAGATATCCGATGAACAAAGATATCTGATGAACAGATATCTGATGAACAAAGATATCTGATGAACAAAGATATCCGATGAACAAAGATATCTGATGAACAAAGATATCCATGTTCTCATGTGTTTTTAACATTTTAGCTCCGTGTCATGTGTTCAAACCAAACCGGTCCAGCTAGCCGCCGCTAGGATGTTAAGTGCGTGACTATCCGTGGTGTTACGGTACGGGTGCTCAGAGCGACCAAAAAGGACCAAAAGAGACCCGACTTCACCAAATGGGTCATTTAATAGAACTAGAACAAGTAGAAACTACATTATATTACTTATTGTATGAAATTCTATTCTAATTCTATATTCCATTGAGGAGGTGGAGTTATATTTATTGTTATGATGATTTCTAAATGTACAGTTGACCAATCAGATCTCTGGTTTGCTTTATAACATGGATTATCCACTAAAAGAAAAATTTCATTTCATTTCGTTCTCTCCTCCGTCGGGGTTCTTTTAAAGTCTCGTATTTCCTCCGAGGGTTTCTTCACAGTACAACCAAACACCCAACATCCATGGATATTGGATTTGCACCTGACAGATGTAGCACAGTTTACCTCAAATTAGAAGGGCCGGATCCTTGGGAGATGCTACTGCGTTGTTAAAATAGATAAAAAAAAACACACCATCTGCCCACAGCAGGTGTGGGGGGGAACAAAAAGACAATATCCACCTCAGAGCTGGAAGAGGAAAGACGATGCCTTTGATTATGCTGGCAGGAATATTCCTACCGGGACATTACGAGCTGTTTCAGTGAAAGAGATAAAGATGGAGGATGTAGTGGAACAACAGGAAAAAGATGTCTTCATGCTGAAAGGTGTGGATAAAGAGCATCTCGCCTCGGCCTGACTGTGTTTTCAGGATCGATGCAGTCTGACTGTTTGAACATCTGCAGTGGTAATGAATTACTGCTGGAGCTCTGCTGTGCTTCCAGCTGTACCTCCGCAGCGCTGCAGAGCCTCTAGACCTCAACGCTCCCACAGCACGTCTTCTGGAAAATGTACTCTCCGCCATTATAGCTTTTCATCAGAAGTCAGAATCAAATGAACCCTCCATTCTAATTAATCAATTATGTCCCCAGAACAAGAAGTTTTACATTCAGACAAGAAAAGCTTTTTGTGATTTTACTTGAATTACTTTCCTCCTTTGAAAAGAGACACTGTGGAGAGAACACAGCAAAGGAGCTGCACATATCCTGCACTCAGGATACATATATGGACACTGCCATACAAAACACATAAATAGACATGTTCTGTCTGTAATATTGGTCACATATATTTACATATGGTCCAGCAGCTCACAAATCTGGATCCAAAAGACAGAAAATAAAATAAACAAACAATGAAAAGTGAATTGTCACCCAAAAAACCCACAAACAATCAGGGCCACACGTGTATATATATATATATATATATATATATATATATGTTGAAACAGTATACATACTGAATATATTTACATTTTTTAAGAATTTCACAAAACCAAATTTAAATTGTGGATGATTATTATGGGCTACATTGTTACACTTCTGATTGGATGTTCGGTGTGCAAAGATTAAACGGTATGGTCCGAATCACACGTTTTGTTTTTTTGCTGTTCTAAAACAGTGAGGCGAAAAGGCTCGTTACCAAGGTTATCTTCATAACCTAAACATGTAAATCGATACTGGCATTTTAAGATGCATGAATAACGTTTCAATATATACAAATTGTGGCGGTGTAACATGTAAATAAAAACAGAATGCAATGATTTACAAATCACATAAACCAATATTTAATTGAAAATAGACAAAATACAACTTATCAGATGTTGAAACTGAGAAATGTAATTTTTTTTTATGAATAATATCTGCTCATTGTGAATCTGATGTCAGCAACATGTCTCCATAAAGTTGTTCCAGGATCATGTTCACCACTGAGCTGCATCACCTCTTCTTTTAACAACACTCTGGAAACCTTTGGGAACTGAGGAGACCAGTTTCTGGAGTTTTTAAAGTGAAATGTGGTCCCATTCTCCCCTGATAGAGGTTTTCAGCTGCTCAACAGTTCAGGGTCTCCTTTGTTATAATGTTCATTTAATGATGCTCCAGATGTTTAAATAGGTGACAGGTCTGGACTGCAGTATCATGTGTTGCATAATTTAAACGGTACACATGCATATCATGTAATCTACGACTATATTATCACATAGTAAACTCTCATCTCAAATTTCACATGTACGTATATGCTGTAAACGACTCTGTATTACTTTTTTTTTTTTTTTAGATGACCAGCCTGACATTATTTCTCAACAATTTCTCAACAATAACAAAAAATATAGCAACTTTTATTAAAAACAAAAACTTGTTCTGTAAATCGTTCTCTTACTCTTGTGATAAAAATGTTGCTCTGAAGCTCAATTCTGCAAATACTTTTCTAATGAATAATAAATGTAACAATTTCTGATCAACCCATATTAAATTCAGGCTTAAATGAACAACTTCCAGATTGTTCCCGCCCACTTCTGGTTTAATCCCCGCCCCCTCAGAGCACAGATACAGATCATTTAGCAGAATTTAACATGTGAGCTGTGAAAGGTGTGAAAAGCTGTTTTTAGTTGAAAACATCCTGAATGTCGTCGGTGTTTAATAGCTTCAGTAGATTCATTCGTGTTGTTTCGATTTTTCCACGTTGACGTGTGCGGTCGTTGTTGAGCGGTTGTTGACAGGTTGTGCGTTTGGCTCCGGGACAAATAAGGACTTCCTGTGACTCTGGGGAGAGACGTGTCAGCAGAACTGTATTGAACACAGGAAGTAGGTTGGTGATGGTGGTGGCCATTAGCTGCCATTTGTATTGGTCCTGCTAAAAGTAGAAAAACACTGAAAGCAATGGAAAAATATTCAGATAGACCCCTTTGAAGCACGCACCCCCTCCCCCCCAACCCCCATATAAAGATGAGTAATGTGTGCGACGCATGCAGCCACTGGAGGAATATATTATCCCTCCGGCCCTGGGTGGCAGTGATGAATGTCTGGGACTAACTCACACAGTCACCTAGCCAGCTCCACCGGAGGAGGAGGAGGAGGAGAGAGGAGAGGAGAGGAGGGAGGGGGAGGGGGGAGGGGAGAGGAGAGGAGGAGAAAGGAGAACACTGCAAGCAGTTTGATTTCTTCACTTTTAAGTGCACTCCACGCTGACAGGACTGGGACACTCTGCCCTGAGACCACCCTCTCCTCCTCTGCTCTAAATCTGCAGGAGGATCTCCATTCTGGATCAAAGCCCCCCCCCCCCCCACTCCCCCACCACCACCACCACCACTCCACTTCACCCAAACAGCTGGGTAGCAACAGTCCCTCTCTGAAGGAGGGAAGCCGAGTGGCTCCGTCCTGCAGCGGCCATCGCAGGCCGATCAGTCAGAGACGATGACAGCTTAATGGCAGCGCTGATGTTTTATGTGCGTCGGCCTCTCAGAGGTTGTTTCCTGCCGCCCACGCTGTCCCGCCGCCCACGCTGCCCCACCCCGCCGCCCACGCTGCCTCGCCCCGCTGCCCACGCTGCCCCGCCCCGCTGCCCACGCTGCCCCGCCCCGCTGCCCACGCTGCCCCGCCGCCCACGCTGCCCCGCCCCGCTAATGTGGAACCAAACAGGAAGCTATCGACGCGCCACGCTGCCGCTGTAATTACAGCTGCATTTTAAAGGGTCGGCGACCCACTTCATCCTCAAGTTTAGATGCAGATTCATTAGCGGACCTGAGGCACTTCCTCTTCTTTAGCTGTACTGTTTCCTTTAGTGGAGGAGGAGCGTGATGCACACCCCCCACACCCCCCACACCTCCCACACCCTTACCTTTGCTGCTTTCTGCCAAACCCACTGAGCTACGACATCCTGTGCACACTGAGGTTTGTTTTCCATTTGTACACAGTTCTCGCAGCGGCCTACAGCGCCTAGAAGGTGGAGCAGGGATTGGTGCGGGTACCGGGAGTACCGGGAGTCAGTAGTAATATATGTATATATATATATGTATATGTATATGTATACATATACAGTCGTTTTTAACTTAGTCGTTTGTAACTTACAGTCGCTTGTAACTTAGAGTTGTTTGTAACTTAGAGTTGTTTGTAACTTAGTTGTTTCTAACTTAGTCATTTTTTTAACTTAGTTGTTTGTAACTTAGAGTTGTTTGTAACTTAGTTGTTTCTAACTTAGTCATTTTTTTTAACTTAGTCGTTTGTAACTTAGTCGCTTGTAACTTAGAGCCGTTTGTAACTTAGTCGCTTGTAACTTAGTCGCTTGTAACTTAGAGCCGTTTGTAACTTAGAGTCGTTTGTAACTTAGTCGCTTGTAACTTAGAGTCGTTTGTAACTTAGTCGCTTGTAACTTAGAGTCGTTTGTAACTTAGAGTCGTTTGTAACAGTCGCTTGTAACTTAGAGTCGTTTGTAACTTAGAGTCGTTTGTAACTTAGTCGCTTGTAACTTAGAGTCGTTTGTAACTTAGAGTCGTTTGTAACTTAGAGTCGTTTGTAACTTAGTCGCTTGTAACTTAGAGTCGTTTGTAACTTAGAGTCGTTTGTAACTTAGTCGCTTGTAACTTAGAGTCGTTTGTAACTTAGTCGCGTGTAACTTAGAGTCGTTTGTAACTTAGTCGTTTGTAACTTAGAGTCGTTTGTAACTTAGTCGTTTGTAACTTAGTCGCTTGTAACTTAGAGTCGTTTGTAACTTAGTCGTTTGTAACTTAGTCGCGTGTAACTTAGAGTCGTTTGTAACTTAGTCGTTTGTAACTTAGAGTCGTTTGTAACTTAGAGTCGTTTGTAACTTAGTCGCTTGTAACTTAGAGTCGTTTGTAACTTAGTCGCTTGTAACTTAGAGTCGTTTGTAACTTAGAGTCGTTTGTAACTTAGTCGCTTGTAACTTAGAGTCGTTTGTAACTTAGTCGTTTGTAACTTAGAGTCGTTTGTAACTTAGTCGCTTGTAACTTAGAGTCGTTTGTAACTTAGTCGCTTGTAACTTAGAGTCGTTTGTAACTTAGAGTCGTTTGTAACTTAGTCGCTTGTAACTTAGAGTCGTTTGTAACTTAGTCGCTTGTAACTTAGAGTCGTTTGTAACTTAGAGTCGTTTGTAACTTAGTCGCTTGTAACTTAGAGTCGTTTGTAACTTAGTCGCTTGTAACTTAGAGTCGTTTGTAACTTAGAGTCGTTTGTAACTTAGTCGCTTGTAACTTAGAGTCGTTTGTAACTTAGAGTCGTTTGTAACTTAGTCGCTTGTAACTTAGAGTCGTTTGTAACTTAGTCGCTTGTAACTTAGAGTCGTTTGTAACTTAGTCGCGTGTAACTTAGAGTCGTTTGTAACTTAGTCGTTTGTAACTTAGAGTCGTTTGTAACTTAGTCGCTTGTAACTTAGAGTCGTTTGTAACTTAGTCGCGTGTAACTTAGAGTCATTTGTAACTTAGTCGTTTGTAACTTAGAGTCGTTTGTAATTTAGTCGCTTGTAACTTGGAGTCGTTTGTAACTTAGAGTCGTTTGTAACAGTCGCTTGTAACTTAGAGTCGTTTGTAATTTAGTCGCTTGTAACATAGAGTCGTTTATAACTTAGTCGCTTGTAACTTAGAGCCGTTTGTAACTTAGAGTCGTTTGTAACTTAGTCGCTTGTAACTTAGAGTCGTTTGTAACAGTCGCTTGTAACTTAGAGTCGTTTATAACTTAGTCGCTTGTAACTTAGAGTCGTTTATAACTTAGTCGCTTGTAACTTAGAGCCGTTTGTAACTTAGAGCCGTCTGTAACTTAGTCGTTTGTAACTTAGAGTCGTTTGTAACTTAATCGCTTGTAACTTAGAGTCGTTTGTAACTTAGTCGCGTGTAACTTAGAGTCGTTTGTAACTTAGTCGTTTGTAACTTAGAGTCGTTTGTAACTTAGTCGCTTGTAACTTAGAGTCGTTTGTAACTTAGTCGCTTGTAACTTAGAGTCGTTTGTAACTTAGAGCCGTCTGTAACTTAGTCGTTTGTAACTTAGAGTCGTTTGTAACTGAATCGCTTGTAACTTAGAGTCGTTTGTAACTTAGTCGCTTGTAACTTAGAGCCGTTTGTAACTTAGTCGTTTGTAACTTAGAGTCGTTTGTAACTTAGTCGCTTGTAACTTAGAGTCGTTTGTAACTTAGTCGCTTGTAACTTAGAGTCGTTTGTAACTTAGTCGCTTGTAACTTACAGTCGTTTGTAACTTAGAGTGTCCCTCTTTACGTTAAAGTTCAGTGTAAACATTCAATAAACAATACAATTCAGCACACATGATATTTTGGTACTCACAAGCATTTCTTCTCAAGGCACTCAATGTAAGAAAGGCAGAAGATTAGCTGCCCACCTGATCCCTCACCTCTGCTCTGTTGGAATCATCATGTGACCCTATTGGCCAATGAATGAAAAGAAGACTTCTACTGCTGAAAGTAACTGCAATAACACATGCAACCACCAGGGGGATATATTTAAATAATCTAAACATCAACCCAATATACAGAACAATCTTTGAAGGTTTAGAGTTTTCTTTCAGTACCTGGACCACAAACTCTGGTTGCTGTTGCAGGAAGAACAAGGGTTTCCATGTTTTCCACATGTATAGATATACATGTATATCTATACATGTTTACCACATGATGCAACAAATATGTGGAAAAGTTTTCACATGGGAATCTACAAGCTTCAAACTCCATGAAAATGTTCCAAAACAACACGTTTCACGTGTGCACAATCACATGTATGTGATCACATGATCACATGATTAACATCATGAACAGAAAAGTAAAATAAGATCATAAAATGGAGATTTCTGAGCTCAGCCTCATGACTCTGAATCTCTCACATTCACTCTCCTCTCAGTTCAACATTTACTTCCGCTGATGTTTTTATCCCAACTGACATTTGAGAGGCTCGCCGGAGATAATGGGTCGGATCAGCTGCTGGTTCCAGGCGAGGGGATCTGGCTGGAGAGCAGGAGGTTCTGGGTGATGTGAGGACAGCGATCGTACTTCTGTTAGGAGCTAAAAGTAGTGAGGAGAAAGAAAGAAGTCTGCAGAGTCCTCAGAGATGAAGGTGCTGCTGGTTGATTTATGGTGAGCCTCGCAGGTTTCCATCTTCTCTCATGCAAACGACCCCCTCGTAATTCATAATCACCACCTACGCATGTACAGTACTAATCACAGCGCTTAATCACCAGCTTCATAAACAAGGTATTCATCTGGACTAATTGCCGTGTTCCCTGGGAACAAACGGAGGAGGTGGGAGAGCAGACGGGGTTAAAACCAGGAGACCGACATCGGGGTCCGTCTCCGACGCCAACGATCCTCCTCGTTGGAGAAATGACCCGTGCTCCATTAAAAAAGGTCAAACTAATCTCCCCGTTGGTGTCGTGCAGACGCGAGTCGTGTTCAGTGTTAGCGTGTTGATTACAACATGAAGGATGAATGTGGTCCGTGTTTCCAGCGTGATGCCAGTGATGTTCTTTACACTGAAGATGTCGACTATGGTGGAGCTGCAGCTGAGGCTTTGATTGGAAGAGTTACATGTCATTTTAAAGTAGAGATGAACTAAATAATATGACTGTTTGATTTTTACCTGAAATGACACTGCAATTAAACTTCACTTTTTTGCCAGCAGGGGGCACCTATCTTTAATGTCCTCTCTGCTGCTTTTCTGTGGCTGTAATACTCACAGCTTAATATCTGAAGTCAGTCAGCAACCCGGTATCATGGCAAAACGTGAAATAGACACGCTTTCACGTCTTACTGTAGCAGACAGAAGTGAAACCTACTGCATGCATACAGCAGGAAAATTAAACTTTTCAGAAAAAAACATGTTTTGGGGTTATTGAAGAAAAACAACTCAAGGACAATGTTGTCGCCTCCTGAATGGCAGTCTCTGTTTATATTTACGTGCGTGTAAGTTTCATGCTTACAAAATGTGAAAACTGTCGAACCTACAGAGGCCAAAGCGTGACTATCTCACGTTTTGCTGTAGTGGACCGCCGTGTCTATTTCACGCTTTGCCGTGACACCGGTTTGCAGTCAGAACACTGTCGTTGTCTCCAGAACATCTTCTGCACTCATACTGTAGGAGGACATTTTCACAATGTGAAATGTGGCTAGTTTCCACGGCGCCCCCTGGTGAGCAGCTCAGTTAGCCTGTAGTTCTTCTGGCCATCAAATACGTCACTGCGCACGTTTAAATAACGGAGATGCTGCCTGTTTGAGGATTTATTGTATTACTTACTAACACTGTTGAATTTTCCCTTTAATGAAATTATTTCTCGGTTCAGCTTTGAGTTACTTTATTTTCTAGTCAACAGTACACTTCATTGAATTTGTGATCATGGTTTACCACCAGCCTTCCTATTTTCATGCTTCGTCATGTGTACTGTGAATATTTTCCGAATTAACTTCCTCACAAGAGGCAGAGATGACCTCTGAACTCCAGACGCCCCACAGGTTCTCCAAGTGTTAATGGATTAAAACCGTTTTAAATGCACTATGAATGTATAAATACTGAGAGAAATATTCAAGGATCTGCGACTAGATTGTGACCGAGGGTGATACAGGACCTTAAGATTAAAATGTAGGAGCTGCCTCAGGGCCTCGAAAACATCCGTTTATCTCTCGCTTTGCTCATAATGACAAACAAATGTGCAAATGAAATCACCACACTGTGAGCTGAGGGCCTTTAGGGCCCACATGACGGTCTGGAGCTCGAGGTAGATGTTTTGCATTCAGTTGAATCTATGCATGGATCTGGTATATGCTTTAGTTTGTATTTTTTTGCAGCTTTCTCAACAAGAAATGAATTAACTTTTTCTTGTGATACCTTTTCTCACCTTTTAATGATTTAACGCTGATTATTTGAACACTAAATTGCAAAAGTTCCTCTTCACCACTTAAATTTCAACCTCCAATATTCAATCATTAAATTATGACATCAGTTTTTTCCGTCTTGCCTGCAGACATCCACGATGAGAACGGGTTGAAGCCCGTCATGGTTTACATCCACGGCGGCTCCTACATGGAGGGAACCGGCAACATGATCGACGGCAGCATCCTGGCCAGCTACGGGAACGTCATCGTCATCACCATCAACTACCGGCTCGGGGTTCTGGGTGAGTCCGCTGATCCGGAGCTGGAGTTCGTTAGCTGCTGGTGTTATCGATTCACCCGTTGATTGAGTGACTCTGGCTGGTTTCTGGTTGCTGTTCGGAGCTACATGAAGGAGGTGGACCTTCTTGAGCTCTTTCTGATTACATTTTTCAATCTTTGTTGCCTTTAATTAAACTGGAATAATTTGTGTGTTACGATGGATGTCTGATATCAGATTTTCCTGTCGCTCTAACACTGAATACACTGAAGCAAATCAGGGAGGTTAATCCACTCACATGTACACAGATATTTGATACACCACCCTCAGTCCTGATTGTGTGGAGGTTTCTGCCTCCAGTGATCATGCATCTTGTTTTCCTGCTGCCAATCAGCCACTAATGGTCGTGTGGGAGGTGGTTTCTCTGTGTTTTTCTGTCTTCTTCTCTCGGTTGTATTTAAGCACAGCACCAGATAAGCACATGCAAATTAAACAAAGAGGCCTACATTCGAAGCCCTTTCAATTACTTTAATCATCCTGCAGCATCAAACATCAAGCAGCCACTAAAAATTGGGCTGGGAAAATTGATCCGGTGTGATCTGGGCTGATATCTACCCCACAGTGCCGCGCATCGTATTCTGTTCCCCTCCGTGAGATGAAAGTAGTCGGGGCTCTCGCAGGGATACTTTATCTTCCCTTTGACATGAAGGTTCAGGCTCTGAAAGTCTGTCGGCCGAGAAAACGTCTGAGCGGGGGCTGATAGCATCGAATGTTTTGAAGGGAAAGAGTTTTTGAAATTTCAGCCACTCTGAGCTGAAATCCTTCAGGAGGAAGAAAAGATGTGGCCGTTTTATGTCAGAGCGGTTCCTCCTTTTCTGTTCAGCTCGAACCAGAGTGGAAAAAAAAACACTTATGAGGTTTCTCAGTTATTTTTTGGCAAATTCTCTCAAAATGTGTTATTCTTTAACGGCTGGATAGTGACTGTGAGTCAGCCTGCGAGCTTGAGAGTGATGTAAATGTGTAGAGATGAAGGTAAAAGTGCTTGTTTTTACAATCTGATGTCGGTCTGAAGATTCATGTTGCACATTCCTGAAAAGTTTCTTATCTGCAAGAAGCGAAGATAGATAACGCTTGATGAAAGTTAGAGTGACTGTAGCCATGGTTACAAGACAACAACAGTGGCGGTTGCTATGATACAGGAAATAAACAGCTGTCTCCCATGTATGTCTGGCATTTTGTTGATCATCCATCCACCTGACCGTCCTGCGTGGGCTTCGTGGTTCTTCATGGCAAACGTATACATACGAAACATGATGCTGTCATTTGTCTCGGAACAACCATTGTTTAATCTTGTGTGATGGCCACAGACTGTTTATAAAAAGAGTTCGTAGCTTCAGGTCTGTAAAATGGTTCCGATCCAGAAGTGTCTTCAGCTGCAATACCAGCGAGTGCCACTAGAGGTCGGCTCCAAAAAGCCTCCGGCTCCATAGACTCCCATTCAACTTCTCTCATCAAATCCAAAGTGAATAAAATGTGTCCATCAGTTATCTCGGTGTTGTTAGCTAAAGTCACTCCTTCTTATTAGTTTTCTGGAGGTCCATCTGAAAATAATCCCTCATTCATTAGAAAAGAAGATTCAAGAAGACCTGTTTTTGGGGGCGTGTCTGTTTGATTGACAGGTCTGTGGTGCAGTCAGGTTACAGCTATCGGTGGGCGGGACGTAGTATCGTCAGGTTTCCGATCAGATCGGTCAGATCCACCGCTGGCTCCTCCCCCAGCTCGTCCAAATATGGTCACTTCCTGCTCCAAACTGCTTGGTTGGCTTCAGAATAGCCTCAAATCTTTGTGGCAAAAATTCAACAAGATGCAGGAAACAAACTTTTCAGATTTATATTTATTTAACATGATAGCATCACATTTAATGCAGATTTGTTGGAGCCTCGTAAGCCTGCTCTCCAAGAGTGAAATGTTCTGTTGGGACAATATGGTACTATGAAGTCTTTAAGATATGATGGAGCTTGGTCATTAAGGACTTTATATGAGGAGAGGAGAATATTTTTGTTCTTGATTTTACAGGGAGCCAATGTAGATAATTTAATCTCTTGCTAAATACTTCCAGTACTGTCACTGCAGCATTTTACATCAACTGGAGGCTTTTCAGAAATGTTATGGGGACACTGTGATAACAAGGAATTATAAAAGGATTAACAAATGCATGCACTCACTTTTCAGAATCACTCTGAGACAGGATGCTTCTAATTTTGGCAATAATGCACAGATAAAAGCAAACTCTCCTACAGACTTGTTTAATATATGGGTTGAAGGATGTATCCTGATCAAAAATAATTTCAAGGTTTCTCACAGTAGTACTGATAGCCAAGGTAATGTCATCCAGAGTGACTACAAGGTTTGATATTGAGTGTTTAAGGCCAAGAATGTAGGTCATCCAGGTCTTTATGTCTTTAAGACAGACAGGCTTGAAGTTCCACTTAATAATTGGTTTTATTTTGCTTCATATATAAATATAGCTGTGTCATCTGCATAGAAATGCACATTTATGCTGTGTTTGCTAATAACAATGGCAGAGGGAAACATGTATAAAGTAGTGGTCCTAACACGGAACCCTGTGGACCTCCAGGACCAACTGTTGTATGCACCAAAGTGTAATTGTTGACAGTGTCACACATCCAACTGGTCTGGTAATCATTTGTACTACAGACAGCATTAATTAGCTAATATTTGGCTTACCTTACACTATCCTAACATCGCTAATGTTGCTAATGTTTTGTTTTTTTGCTGTAACTGTTAGCTTAAGTGTTACCTAACTTTAGCATTATGCTACGAGCATTAGCATCAGATGACAAACCGAGCAATAGCAGCAATTTCTCCAGGAAAACCGCATAGTCTAGTTTGAGGTGAGTGATGCTTCTTCTTCTTAACCAGCTTTTTGGCACAATTAGCATGTTTTATTCCTGGAGGCCATTTTGGTGAAATTATTTACGAGCATATCTACAGCTATATAAATGTCTTTTTCGACATGTATTTTGTCATTGTTGTAGAAGTCTCTTTCCATTTGTTGAGCTGGCGATGAAGCATGTGATGTGACTGGATCAGATTAATAACCACCGATCCTCCCAGTCTATATTTCGTTCCATCCACCCTTTTGCTGCTGCACCTACGTAGCAGATGCAGTCGTAGCCTCCCACACAAGACCCGCTGCTCATCATGCAGCCTGCACTTTTAAAATAGATCCCACGTTTTCTGCTCTCTCAATCCAGTTTCTTATCTATAGCTGATATTTATCCTGCTATCACATGTAAATGTGTGTCCATCTCCGTCGTTGCAGTTGTATTTGATGCATCCACCATGTGGTTGATTGTGTGTTGAGACGAAGCCACCGTACATCCTGCTGCACATGCAGCTCTGCTCTGCTCACCATTTGTTATAAGGCTGAGCTGTCTGCACCAGTCACTATATTTAGTTGCCGGAGAGCCGGGGGGAAAAGGTGTTCTGGAAAAGTGTGCACTGCAGAGAGGAAAAAAAAAGAGAGAGACAGACAGAGAGAGAATGCAGATGAGACTACCGATAGAGACAACAGAGGAACACAGAGACAAAAGAAACGGTGTAAAAACCAGACTGCAGATGTAGAAATGATCTTATTAGGCTGCAGATTTTGGATTTTAAAACACATACCCGTCACCAGATTACAACGTCAACGTGTCTGTGACAGAAACGACGCTTCCAGCTCCAGGAATTGATGCAGGAGTTGCATTGTGTGAGCTCAGACTCGAAGTCGGGTTCATTTCTGCACAGAAATATGACAGAACCAAAGACTGTGACCCAGAACAGTGCAGGTCCAAACACAGCCGGACTCACTTCACACAGTGGTGCTCAAAACTGGAGATAACAAATGTCTTGATTGTGGTTATTCATATCATACATTTCCCATATTATTCATTTTCTTCTGTCTTTGTACGATGTCCTAATACCTCCAGTCAATCACAACTTTTTCCGTTCCCTCCATCAGATAACATCGTGCTCACCTCACTCCAGACGTGTGATAATAGCTTTTCAACGGGACCACACAGACAGATAATAGTTGTTGATTGCCTTGATAACATGTCGGAGACGTGCTGCTTCGGTGTCTGCAGCTCACTGAGGCCCAATCAGGCTGGGTTACCACGCCGACGCACGGGGCAGCTGACCCGGACCTCCAGGGGCTGCACTGGTTTTTATCAAATCTAGTTTGAAGAACACTTATTGTGTTCTGAATATTTCTTAATAAATTTGAGCTCATGGGTCAGCTGGGACATATTTCTTCCTCATAGCTCAATCAAGCAGCGCCTGTAATGTTTTACTGTGATCTGTTGCTGTGGTTGTGTATGTGTGTGCACTCCCAACATAGTTGCACAAACCTTCTCAGTACATTTTGGATTCTGTTGCTGCTTGACAATAAATAATCCTCATGGTGGAAATATTTCAATGTAGAACAGGAGCAGCAGGAAAAATACAGTTTGAATTTGCAGTAACTTCCTTTCCAGTAAAAACAGGAGTTCCCCATTTGCAAAAACACATGTAATGGCCGCATATACATGTGAAACTTAAAATATGAAAATATGTTGAAATCACGAGTGAAGTAAATGTTTTGCCCATTGAAACGTGGTTTTGGAGCATTTAATGGTGTTATGTGGGAAGCTCATGTAGATTCCCATGTGAAACTGACAGGATTACATGTGACATTTATGGGATTACATGTGAAATGTATGTGCATTGCCAAGTGAAAATGTAAAATGCCACAAAAATCCAATTAAGTTGGCAAATAATTCTGACATTTTGACTCAGTTTTTTCCCCTGTGGTAACTCTTCTGTCTTCTGCATGTGTTGATATGATTTATTAATGTCGCTGAACCTTTGTGTTTGTCAGTTCTCACATTACTGCATTTGTGTTGGTTCAAATTTTCAGTATTTATGACATATTATATGTGATAAGACGTTTTCTGCACGTCTAAAACTTGTCCACATATTTTTCCCGTCTTATCAAATGTCGCAACACGTGGAAAACATGTTTTTCCTGTAAAAATTCACCAGAGCTGCAGCAGTGTGTCCATTACATGTTAAATTTGATATATCTGTGTGATATAGTTGTGAAACAAATGTCAGTGAACAGTGCAGAGCTGAGGCATTAACAGGATCTCTCTCCGTCATGTGGTGAGCCGCTTGTTTCACTGCTCTGGTTGGAGGGAGAAGACCTTTTTAGGTCGGCTGTGGTCAGCCGTGCTGCAGACTGTAACGCCAGCAGTGGAAATACAGGAGAGGTGAAACTGTTCAAGTAAGAAGGGAAAGCGCTGAGCTCTGGCAACATGGCAGCAGCTTGTGATAAGGACAGAACCATCAGAACAGCTCCTCAAATGAAGCTTTTGATGCACTACATAATATAAAACTGCAGTATTGTCAAAGATGAAGTATTTCCAGAAGTACTATTATGGGGTCTTTTAAGAAGCAAAGGTCATTGTTTACTTGCTAATTTTCATAACATGACTGCATTAAAGATGACTAATGAACTGAAGTGGAGGTCATATTTAATTGTGCTGTTTCATTTACAGCCAAACCTAAAAAAAATTAAAATAAACAAGGTTATGAAATGTAGTCCTTGTAAAAAAAAGACTGGCTCATCCTTTTCAAAACGCTGCCTGACTCGTCTCAGACGCTATCGAAGCAGTTTGGAAAAAGTTGACTAAAACCTTTTATTTACGATTTTTTTTTTTCACTCAAGTTCCATTTTACCTGAAGTAGGTAGTTTTATAGTAGTTTGGTTGATTCCAAGCAGTGTGTACATTCAAGGCCTGGTGGCCTCGGTTGTTGTGCACTGATTTGCAGCAGCAGTGTGCTGCTGCAAACATATTTAGTTGAATTACAGATTACATTTTACTTGGAAATTAATTAGAAAATATTTAATGTTGTTGTTATCAAGTCGCACCAATGTTGATCAGTGAAATGTTTCCTCACATCATATTTCTTTGTTGTCCACCCCAATACAGTTTATTCACATTGGCCGGTATCAGCAAATCGTTACATTTTACATTTTTTATTTCTACACTGATTAAAATAAAGCAGGAGATGTTGCTGCAATCACAGCATCTATTTAATTAACCCTCTGAACCCTGCAGGCCAGTTTCAGGGTGATTTCACTACCTTCACTTTTAATCTCATATCTTGGTCATTATAGAGGCAAACCATTCATGTTGTATCTTGTTTTTTTTCAGGACAGTCGAGGCGATGTAAATCTTCCATCATTTGACTTGATAGTACTTAGAGATTATTTGTGTGTGTGTGTGTTCATATCAAGGGAAAATCAAATTATGAAAATTACCAATCATCTCACCATAAAATATTGTCAGGAGAAATATCTTTTTTATAGTTGAGTAGAGGAGATTGTGTAGAATCTGGTAATATCTGAACCATGTTTGTGGGTCACTGTATGACTGTAAGTGTGCTCAGTGCATGATGGAAAACAAATATCATTGTTTTATTCAGTCAAATCTGGATGGTGTATAAAATGTCAAAAGGGCTTTTAATCTGAAACGTGTGCTTTTCATTTGAAATAGTTACAGGAAGTCACTGCATTCAGTCAAGTATTGGTGATTTATTTTCGTCTGAACTAGAAAAAATACAGAGAATCATGGAGGTGGTCTTATTCAATTCAATTCAATTTTATTTTATTTATATAGCGCCAAATCACAACATAGGTTATTTCATGGCACTTAACACATTAAAGTCTTTACAGCAAGACGTTACAATATTATGCAGAGAAACCAACAATTCATCAATTCAACAATTCAACAATTCCCACATAAGCTAGGAGGGAAAAACTCCTCTTTAAGGGAGAAAAACCTCCAACAGATGGAAGAAAAACTCCCTTTAACAGGAAGAAACCTCCGACAGAACCAGGATCAGAGGTGGGCGGAGCATCTGTTAACAGAACCAGGATCAGAGGTGGGCGGAGCATCTGTTAACAGAACCAGGATCAGAGGTGGGCGGAGCCCCTGTTAACAGAACCAGACTCAGAGGTGGGCGGAGCATCTGTTATCAGAACCAGGATCAGAGGTGGGCGGAGCATCTGTTAATAGAACCAGGATCAGAGGTGGGCGGAGCTTCTGTTAACAGAACCAGGATCAGAGACAGGGACATCTGGAAAAGAAAGAACAGAAACTACACGAGCGAAAGAACTGAATGGAGACAACAGATAATAAGAAGAAACTATGGGAGAGAAGAAGATGGTGAGGTATGAGTCAGTTAAAGAGTAGGAGGAAAGAAAAGAAGTTCAGCATGTAACGAGGTTCTCCAGCAGCCTCGGCCTATAACAGCATAACTAAGGGTTGGTTCAGGTCTACCTGAGCCAGCCCTAACTATAGGCTTTATCAAGAAGGAAGGTTGACTGCAAGGTTCCTCATAGTTTTGCTGGAGGCCAAGACAACGTCATCCAGAGTAACTAAGTGATTACAGAAAGAGTTTCTGAGGTGTTTAGGACCAAGTACAAGAACTTCCGTTTTGTCTGAATTTAGAAGCAGGAAGTTTTTGGTCATCCAGGCCTTTATGTCTTTTAGACAGGCTTCAAGTTTTACTAACTGATTAGTTTCATCTGGTTTTATAGAAAGATATAGCTGAGTGTCATCTGCATAACAATGGAAGTTGATGCAGTGCTTCATGATGACATCTCCTAATGGAAGCATGTACAAAGTAAAAAGTATTGGGCCCAACACTGAACCTTGTGGAACTCCATAACTAACTCTTGTTTGTCTGGAAGACTCATTGTTGACATGGACAAACTGGACTCTATCTGATAAGTAGGATTTGAACCAGTCTAATGCAGTTCCTTTAATCTTCTAATCTCTGTAATACGATCGTATGATCAATCGTATCAAAAGCAGCACTGAGGTCCAGAAGAACAAGTACAGAGACGAGTCCATTATCTGAGGCTAATAAAAGGTCGTTAGTAACTTTCACCAGAGCTGTTTCTGTGCTATGATGATGATGATGATCATATGATTTTAGAAATAAACATCAGGTTGTAAATTGGTCTGTAGTTTCCTAAAACAGCTGATCAAGAGTCGTCTTTTTAAGTAAAGGTTTAATTACAGCCACTTTAAAAGCCTGCGGTACATAGCCGGTTACAATAGATAGGTTGATCTGATCTAATATGGAAGTATTAATTAAAGGGAAGACTTCCTTAAAAAGTTTAGTTGGGATGAGATCTAACAGACAGCTAGAGGATCCAGATGAAGAAATAATTCTAGTTAACTCAGAGAGCTCAACAGGAGAGAAATGTTCCAAGTTTACATCTGGTCCTACAGTTGCTTTCAGGGCTGCTGTACTTAACATCACATCAGTGATGGTGTCAGGAAGGGTCGACCTGATTCTCTCCCTGATAGTAAGAATTTTATTAGTAAAGAAGTTAATGAAGTCATTACTGCTGAGAGCTGAAGGAATAGAGGACTCAACAGAACTGGGACTCTTTGTCAGCCTGCTACAGTGGTGAAAAGAAACCTGGGGTTGTTCTTGTTGTCCTCTATTAATGATGAATAATATAAAGTTCTGGCCTTACCAAGAGCTTTCTTATATAATATTAGACTCTCCTTCCAGGCAGGTGAAATTCTTCTAAATTAGTGGAACTCCATTTCCTTTCCATCTTTCTAGTCGCTGCCTAGCAGAGCGTAGTTCTGAGTTGTACCATGGAGACAACTTCCTCTGGTTCATGACTCTCTTCTTCAGAGGGGCGACATCACCTAGAGTTGTAGCAGAGATGCTGCAGTGTTTCTACCAGATGATGGAATCTAATAATGAGCTGAAAGTAGAACTGAGGTTGTTGTTGTCCACGTCAACATGAATGTTAAAGTCTCCCACTATCATCACTTTATCTGAACTCAGCACTAAATCTGATCAAAAGTCAGAATTCAGTTAGAAACTCTGAATAAGGACCAGGTGGGAGATAAACAACAACAATACAATCCGTTTCTCTGCTTTCCAGTTTGGGTGAGAGACGAAGAGTCAGACTCTCAAATGATTTATAACTCAGTTTAGGCTTTGGATTAATTGATAAACTTGAGTGGAAGATTGCTGCCACTCCTCCTCCTCTTCCTCCTCCTCCTCTTTCTCCTCCTCCTCTTCCTCCTCGTCCTCCTCCTGAATCTCCAGGAATATGATAATGAATATGACTGGGAGGAGTTGCTTCATTAATACTAACATATTCTTCCTGTTGCAGCCAGGTCTCTGTGAGACAGAGTAAATCAATCTGATGATCAGTTATCAAGTCATTTACTAACAGAGATTTAGACCAGAGAGATCTCATATTTAATAATCCGCTTTTAATTGTCAGATTTTTTTAATCCATTAATTTGGTAGGATACATTTTTATTACATTTGTATTGATAGATCTTTTCTTGAGTTTTTTAAATATAGGTGGTCTGGGTACAGACACAACCTCTACAGGATGTTGAATGTAAGCATCGTATCTGATTGAATATCTGGTCCTGGAGCTGTAAATCTCTCTTCAGACGACTGTGAAGTTTTTCCTTTCTAAAAAATTCCACTTTAAGACATGGAACGCAAAATCTCCAGTCCTTGTGTGTGAAACAGTTTTTAATGTTTTTCTTGTGCTGCTGTAGTTACTTGAAGTTGAATGGGAGTCTATGGAGCCGGAGGCTTTTTGGAGCCGACCTCTAGTGGCACTCGCTGGTATTGCAGCTGAAGACACTTCTGGATCAGAACCATTTTACAGACCTGAAGCTACGAACTCTTTTAGAAACAGCATACGGTTTTAAATCAGCACCACGGACAGCGGTGACATGTTGGTATATGCAGGCGTCGGCCGGAGTGTGTGCGTGTTTGTGCTTTCCATGTGTGTCATGTTGTAAGTGTCGGTCAGATAACAGGCATGTACAAGTCCTGCATCTGTATGATCCAGTTTTTGTGTAAAATGATACCGGCGGTAAAAGAAATCACTATTTTTCTGCATTTATTTCCGTAAAAAAAGGACATTGATTCTGAGGTTTTGTCTCAGTTGGCTTCCTTATAAATTTAGCCCAGTGCTCCCTGATAAGGTGGGTGGGGGGGGGGGGGGGGGGGGCAGGACGAGGTCTCTTGGATAACACGGAGAGCCATCTGGCCTCAGGAAGCTGTCACATGAGCCCGAGTGACAGCGAGCTTTCTTACTCTGCGCTGGGATCTGTCACCGGCACATGGCCCTCTCCATTTCCTCTCCCTCCAACTCCCCCGCTGCCCATCCAGGCCAGACGTGAGTCGCCTGCTGATGGATGCCTGACGGAGATGAGCTGCTGCTCTGCTACGAGCCAGTGGAAGAAAGGAAACAACAACCTGCCCACCGTTTACTGACTTTAGACTCACCAAACTTCAGATTTTATTTTTCCATCTTTAAATCACTTGTAATGGAACATAATGCCGTGCGGTCGCCTTGGAAACCATTGAACCTCCTCAATTATAGAATTAATACAAATAGTCAGCTTTTCTTTTCTTTTTGAAGCTTCTGATGGCTTTAAAACAGTTCAACAACCTTTGAGCTGAATGTTGTAAACTAGTGTGACTTCCACGCTGGTTCAGCTCCACGGAGACAAAACCACAAAAGTGCCTTTTAATATTCCTGTGAATTATTAAAACTGACTTGAACGAAGATGTTATTTAAGATGAAAACATCATTTCATATATTAGCAAACAGCTCCTGATTTCCACATCCAACAGAGAAAAGATAACATTAATTAGAGGTATGTTTGAGTCCAGTTTTTTAATTCCTGTTGGCTTTAATTTAATCAAGCAACTCCTGAGAAAAACATCTGGATCTGTAGCTGCTAAATGCTTCAGTTTCCAGCAGCTGGTCTCTAAATGTGTCTGTTGTTTGTTGCCGAGCATCGAATGTAAAATGTGTTTATCGATGTTTTCATGTTGAAAACGTTCAAAGATATAATCGATAGATTTAGACGAAGAAACAAGATTCCTCCGACGCCAGCAAAGCGGTTAAGATTCTGATTCACGATATTTATTTAGTCAGTAAAATACAACAACACTAGTTTTGAAAGGGATTCATGTTTATTCTCAATATTATTCTGATTATTGTCTGATTAGGTTTTTGTTTTCCAGACGGAGGCCATGACTCAAAAACAAACCGCAAAACAAACAAACAGCAAAACAAACAAACAGCAAAACAAACAAACAGCAAAACAAACAAACAGCAAAACAAACAAACTAAATGGAAGCGTTCATGAAATGAAGTGTCTGCTCGACTAGAAGATGAATGATGACAGCAACACTCGGTCGATATGAATGAAAGTGTTCTGAACATGGACCTCAGAGATCTGAAGCAGCAGCAGCCTGCAGACAACCCGACTGATGGAAGGAAGTTCTTCAAAATGTTCAACAACTGGATGTTTTCAAAGCATCATATTTCCTACGTCACTTCTCAGGCTGTCACTGTGATCAGGAAGGAGGAAACTCTGAGACGTGAAGAAGCCACGACACGGATGATGTCAAAGAACCTGGACTCTCACGAACCCAAAGAATAATGAACGAAACAGAAAATCCAAATCTTTAAAAGACGAGACGACTTCTGTTGTGATTCAAAGAAACATGATTGACAGCAGACCTGAAAATGGATCAAATACTGATGAGCAAGTGTTCAGATAATCAGCAGCCAGAGAGCCACGACCACAGACTGGATATAAACTACAGACTGGATATAAACTACAGACTGGATATAAACTACAGACTGGATATTAAACTACAGACTAGATATAAAACCAAAGACTGGATATAAAACTACAGACTGGATATAAACTACAGACTGGATATAAAACTACAGACTGGATATAAAACCAAAGACTGGATATAAAACTACAGCCTGGATATAAACTACAGACTGGATATAAAACTACAGACTGGATATAAACTACAGACTGGATATAAACTACAGACTGGATATAAACTACTGACTGGATATAAAACTACAGACTAGATATAAAACCAAAGACTGGATATGAAACTACAGACTGGATATAAACTACAGACTGGATATTAAACTACAGACTGGATATAAACTACAGACTGGATATAAATTACAGACTGGATATAACACACGGACTGGATATAAAACTACAGACTGGATATTAAAAACAGACTGAATATAAACTACAGACTGGATAAAAACTACAGACTGGATATAAAACTACAGACTAGATATAAAACCAAAGACTGGATATAAAACTACAGACTGGATATAAACTACAGACTGGATATTAAACAACAGACTGGATATAAACTACAGACTGGATATAAACTACAGACTGGATATTAAACTACAGACTGGATATAAACTACAGACTGGATATAAACTACAGACTGGATATAAAACTACAGACTGGATATAAAACTACAGACTGGATATAAACTACAGACTGGATATAAAACTACAGACTAGATATAAAACCAAAGACTGGATATAAAACTACAGACTGGATATAAACTACAGACTGGATATTAAACAACAGACTGGATATAAACTACAGACTGGATATAAATTACAGACTGGATATAACACACGGACTGGATATAAAACTACAGACTGGATATTAAAAACAGACTGAATATAAACTACAGACTGGATATAAACTACAGACTGGATATAAAACTACAGACTAGATATAAAACCAAAGACTGGATATAAAACTACAGACTGGATATAAACTACAGACTGGATATTAAACAACAGACTGGATATAAACTACAGACTGGATATTAAACTACAGACTGGATATTAAACTACAGACTGGATATAAACTACAGACTGGATATAAACTACAGACTGGATATAAAACTACAGACTGGATATAAACTACAGACTGGATATAAAACTACAGACTAGATATAAAACCAAAGACTGGATATAAAACTACAGACTGGATATAAACTACAGACTGGATATTAAACAACAGACTGGATATAAACTACAGACTGGATATAAACTACAGACTGGATATTAAACTACAGACTGGATATAAACTACAGACTGGATATAAAACTACAGACTGGATATAAAACTACAGACTGTATATAAACTACAGACTGGATGTAAATTACAGACTGGATATAACACACGGACTGGATATAAAACTACAGACTGGATATTAAAAACAGACTGAATATAAACTACAGACTGGATATAAACTACAGACTGGCTATAAACTACACACTGGATATAAAACAGACTGGATATAAAACTACAGACTGGATATTAAAAACAGACTGAATATAAACTACAGACTGGATATAAACTACAGACTGGATATTAAACTACAGACTGGATATAAACTACAGACTGGATATTAAACACAGACTGGATATAAAACACAGACTGGATATTAAACTACAGACTGGATATAAACTACAGACTGGATATAAACTACAGACTGGATATAAAACACAGACTGGATATAAACTACAGACTGGATATAAATTACAGACTGGATATAACACACAGACTGGATGTAAAACTACAGACTGGATATAAACTACAGACTGGATATAACACTACAGACTAGATATAAAACCAAAGACTGGATTTAAAACTACAGACTTGATATAAACTACAGACTAGATATTAAACTACAGACTGGATATAAACTACAGACTGGATATAAATTACAGACTGGATATAACACATGGACTGGATATAAAACTACAGACTGGATATTAAAAACAGACTGAATATAAACTACAGACTGGATATAAACTACAGACTGGCTATAAACTACAGACTGGCTATAAACTACAGACTGGATATAAAACACAGACTGGATATAAAACTACAGACTGGATATTAAAACAGACTGAATATAAACTACAGACTGGATATAAACTACAGACTGGATATTAAACTACAGACTGGATATAAACTACAGACTGGATATAAATTACAGACTGGATATAAAACACAGACTGGATATAAAACACAGACTGGATATAAACTACAGACTGGATAGAAAACACAGACTGGATATAAAACTACAGACTGGATATTAAAAACAGACTGAATATAAACTACAGACTGGATATAAAACTACAGACTGGATATAAAACACAGACTGGATATAAACTACAGACTGGATATAAAACTACAGACTGGACATAAACTTCAGACTGGATATAAAACTACAGACTGGATATAAAACTACAGACTGGATATTAAACTACAGACTGGATATAAAACTGCAGACTAGATATAAAACCACAGACTGGATATAAAACTACAGACTGGATATACAACTACAGACTGGATATAAACTACAGACTGGATATAAAACTACAGACTGGATATAAAACACAGACTGGATATAAACTACAGACTGGATATGAAACTACAGACTGGACATAAAACTACAGACTGGATATAAACTACAGACTGGATATGAAACTACAGACTGGATATAAAACTACAGACTGGATATTAAACTACAGACTGGATATAAACTACAGACTGGATATAAAACACAGACTGGATATAAACTACAGACTGGATATAAAACTACAGACTGGACATAAACTTCAGACTGGATATAAAACTACAGACTGGATATAAAACTACAGACTGGATATTAAACTACAGACTGGATATAAAACTGCAGACTAGATATAAAACCACAGACTGGATATAAAACTACAGACTGGATATACAACTACAGACTGGATATAAACTACAGACTGGATATAAAACTACAGACTGGATATAAAACACAGACTGGATATAAACTACAGACTGGATATGAAACTACAGACTGGACATAAAACTACAGACTGGATATAAACTACAGACTGGATATGAAACTACAGACTGGATATAAAACTACAGACTGGATATTAAACTACAGACTGGATATAAACTACAGACTGGATATAAAACACAGACTGGATATTAAACTACAGGCTTGATATTAAAAACAGACTGAATATAAACTACAGACTGGATATTAAACTACAGACTGGATATTAAACTACAGACTGGATATAAACTACAGACTGGATATAAACTGCAGACTGGATATTAAACTACAGACTGGATATAAAACTACAGACTGGATATAAACCACAGACTGGATATAAAAGAGTTCGTAGCTTCAGGTCTGTAAAATGGTTCTGATCCAGAAGTGTCTTCAGCTGCAATACCAGCGAGTGCCACTAGAGGTCGGCTCCAAAAAGCCTCCGGCTCCATAGACTCCCATTCAACTTCTCTCATCAAATCCAAAGTGAATAAAATGTGTCCATCAGTTATCTCGGTGTTGTTAGCTAAAGTCACTCCTTCTTATTAGTTTTCTGGAGGTCCATCTGAAAATAATCCCTCATTCATTAGAAAAGAAGATTCAAGAAGACCTGTTTTTGGGGGCGTGTCTGTTTGATTGACAGGCCTGTGGTGCAGTCAGGTTACAGCTATCGGTGGGCGGGACGTAGTATCGTCATGGTTTCCGATCAGATCGGTCAGATCCACCGCTGGCTCCTCCCCCAGCTCGTCCAAATATGGTCACTTCCTGCTCCAAACCGCTCCGAACTAACAAGATGGTGACGGACAGAATCTGAACTGGAGGATTCATAACGTTCACAAACCAATGATGACATCACTGATGAATGATGACATCACTGATGGATGATGACATCACTGATAGATGATGCTCGTTTTCACAGATATTCACAGCAGCAGTTTGTTTTCAGACTCTTTTTGAAACCTCACCTCTTATTTTTGATGTTTACCAGCTCAA
>NW_027185420.1:685000-687500 GCF_022577435.1 Embiotoca jacksoni | reverse complement strand
GCAATACAACCACAGCCAAGATCCAGACCTCACATTCGCACTTTATTTTGAAAGGCCATTTATCTGCACAGTTTAAAATGTCAGCAAAGTGAGGCCCTGGAATCTGAATAACTCCTGAAGTAAAAGCCACAGTATGAAACAGGAAACCGCGCTGGAGAACAGGTTGTCTGCGTATACCTTCATTCAGATGCTTCAAACATCAAAGATGGCCTTTCTGTACGCTCGCAGCGAGGCGAACGCTGCCGTCACTGGATATTACTGCACTTCTCTTATCTGCAGGCTATCATGTCCTGCAGTGGGATTAGTGGGAGCAGTATGGAAATGAGAGCATGACGGGAAGATGAGGATGGGCATTCCTTCTCTCAGCCTCTGCTCAGGGATTATTTGATCAGCAACTGAACCGTGTGGATTTAAAGAAGAAATGGTGACCAAAAACACTTGAAACAGAGCTCATGTTTCTACCTGAAGATGACGTCAAATAGAAGAGAATTTACAAGAGTTCGTAGCTTCCATGTCGGAAAAACGAGGCCTGAAGCTGCAATACCACCGAGTGCCACTAGAGGTTGATGGGACGTAGTATCGTCAGGTCTCCAATCAGATCAGTCAGATCCACCGCTGGCTCCTCCCCCAGCTCGTCCAAATATGGTCACTTCCTGCTCCAAACCGCTCCAAACTAACAAGATGGTGACGGACAGAATCTGAACTGGAGGATTCATAACGTTCACAAACCAACGATGACATCACTGATGGTTGATGACATCGCTGATGGTTGATGACATCACTGATGGTCGATGACATCACTGATGGATGATCGTCGGCTTGCACGTTGTAGGATGAAACCAATCAATACTTTCTGAATGAGTATTCAGTCCCATCAGGCCGTCTGGACTCTGGAGGGCTGCAGTCATTTGGAGGTCAAAGGTCAACCGGAAAGGTGACAGAATCGATTCAGGTTAATGAGCAAATGCATTATCATCATCTTCACCATCATCCGTCTTCATCGAAGAGCTCCTTTAGTCCCATAGTTAATTGGGGGCATGTTGTTTGATTGACAGGTCAGCTGTGGGAGGTGTCTCCTCACTTCACCCAGAGATCTCTTTACAATCAGACAAATCTATTCATGTAAAGCTATAAATCAATAAGGATGAAGAAATATGGTGACTGATGAAAGATTCAGATTACAAACAAAGTTAGTTTAACTCACTTTACTGATGCTCTAAAAAAAACCTTTCTAATAATTTCATCTGCAGAACAATAAGAACTTTCTGAGGCAAACTTTATGTTTTAATAAAATTACAGTGACCCCGAAGTTTTGACATGTAATGCTCACCCAGGATTTATCCAAGTATTATGTATGTATTTATGTATTTATACTGCAGTCATAAACTTTTATTGAGCGTTCTGATACTAACTATACTTTTACTATAAAGTCCCTCCAGGAAATTAACAGTTATTAACGCTAGTTCAAGCAATCTCTGCAGTATTTGTGAGAGCTGTAACTTAAAACGTTGTCGTCAACAGAAGCTGAGCTGAAAGTCTTACGATATAAAGTAAACTTTATGACCCAAAAGTCGCTTTATGAACAAAAATAACTCCTCATATACGATCATGAAGACTCTGCTGCCTTCTCTCACCATCATGACGGGGTTTGTGGGAAATGTTTTTTTCTCATTAAAATGAGGACTACTGTTGTTTTAGTTCATATAGTATTTGTTTTGAAGGCAGATACATTCTTTGTTTCTATATTACAGTCTAAAGCTCTTATTTTGAAGGCAGATGTGTTCTTTGTTTCTATATTATAGTCTGAAGCTCTTATTTTGAAGGCAGATGTGTTATTTGTTTCTATATTACAGTCTAAAGCTCTTATTTTGAAGGCAGATGTATTCTTTGTTTCCATATTATAGTCTAAAGCTCTTATTTTGAAGGCAGATGTGTTCTTTGTTTCTATATTATAGCCTAAAGCTCTTATTTTGAAGGCAGATGTATTCTTTGTTTCTATATTATCACAGACGGTCTGTTCTGGAAAGATTCATCACTTTTAGACTCTTTTTTTTATCCCTTTGAGCTTCGTGATGTTTCTCTGAGTTCAACACAGACAGAAAAACACGTTACAGGGAGAATATTTCAGGATTATTAACACAGGAAGTCACCACAGATTATTCTTTATCATGTACTTACAAAACATAGCATTATATTTCCTTGACTTGCAAGTTTTTGTTGTTCCCAAAATTTTACTGCAAAATCTCCACAAATATAATTTTTAATTTTTGAGAAAATCTATTGCGAAATCAAACATTTTTTATCACAGTAACCCCAAAAAAATCTCCAATATCCAATGTCTGATATCAAAATTGGTCTTTGGTGACAAACTTCAGGATTTAGGAGAAATCGACAGCGTCATGACTTTAAATGATTGTAAATGATACGTAACAGATCCGTAGTGTCTGGAACTGTAAAGAGAAGTCAGCAGCAGTAACGTGTCCCAGCAAAGCTTCACGTC